>NW_023411818.1:0-147947 GCF_903995425.1 Onychomys torridus | reverse complement strand
CATAAATATATTTCTATCTAAGATATTATATATGTATATATACTAAGTTGTAACTATTACTGCTAATCTCCAACCTCATCAAAGACCTGAGAAGGAATATAATAATACCTGAGAAATGGGAGAAGGACACAAGCAACTTTCGGGAGTCTTGCAAGAGTAGACAGAGACAGCTAGCAGCCTGGACAGTCACCTAACGTTTCTCAGTATCATTGGTACATTCAAATTGGCTACAGGCCTAGAGTATCTGACAGACCATTTTCATAAGCAGGAATTCTGAAAGACCATCTTACCCTGTCTTGGCAAAGTATGGTGGTCGCTTTCATTGTGTCCCGCTTGTCCAGAAAGGACAGCATTTGTACTGTCAGCAGTTGAGGCAAGGTCAGTTCTTTGCCCAGTAGGCCATTTTGTGCCAAGAAGACAAACTTCCAAATGGAAATGTCTTAGAAGCCCAACATTCTCTCGGGATCAAATTGGTGCTGCCAGGAGCAATTGTGTCTCAAGTCAACAGAATTCTAAATTATTTAAATGCCATATTCTCTAGGTCCATGAAGTGTTTGAAGGTCTTTCTTCTTTTAAGCATTAATTTCTGTAACAGGTGTTGAGGCATCTAACTGCTTTCACAATTTTTCTTCATCATGAATTGATTCATGTAACAGATAGCAAGCATGTGGGCTTGAAAGCAGGAAAATCAATCCTTCTAAGTTGTTGGTATCATTTGGAAATTTTTAGGAAATGCTGCCCTGCTGGAGTAAATATGTGACTGGGGCTAGGCTTTAAGAAATTATATCCACACACCATTTCCAGGTCCCATTCTCTGCTTCAGGCTGCAGTTTAAGGCCTGATCTGACCTAGTATGGTGATCAGATGGCCAAACACCCTAATGGTTGTGCTAGAACTCTCATCCAATAACTGATGGAAATGGATGCAGAGATCCTCAACCAGGCCCAGGTGGAGCTCAATGGAGTCCAATGTTCAAGAAAGAGGAGGGACTGTAAAAGCGTGAATGGTTGAGACCAAGAATGCAAAAAGCAAAGGGACAAATAGCCAATCAAATGGAAGCACATGAATTATGAACCAATGGCTGTGGAGCCCCCAGCTAGATCACGCCCTCTGGATAAGTGAGACATTTGAATAGCTTGATCTGTTTGGGAGGCACCCAGTCTGTGGGACCAGGACCTGTCCTTAGTGCATGAGCTGGCTGCTTGGAACCTTGGGCTTACATAGGGACACATGCTCAGCCTGGAAGGAGGGGCCTGGACATGCCTGTACTGAATCCACCAGGTTTAACTGAATCCCCAGGGGTGCCTTGGTCCTGGAGGACATGGGATTGGAGGGGAGGGGCTGGGGGAAGGATTAGGGTGGGGTGGGAGGGGGAAGGACAGGGGAACCCATGGCTGATGTGTAAAATTAAAACTAATAATAATAATAATAATAATAATAATAATAATAATGATAATAATAATAATAGAAGAAGAAGAAAGTGAATAAAAAAAAAGAAATCAGATAAATAAAACAAAAATTTCCACCTGAAAAAGGGCTAACATCAAAAATATACACACTGATCTACAGTAATCAGAAAAAATATCTCTGGTAATAAATGTTAAATATCCAAAACATGGACCTGAATATACAAAATTAGATAAAACAAAAATTCTCACATGGTGAAGATATAATATCCCAAATATACATATTGAACACAGAAATCAGATAAAAACAAAAATTCTCATGTGATAAAGATCTACTAATATGATCAATGTCAAATATCAAAATGTTCTTATTGAATATACAACATTAGATAAACAAATTTCTCACCTGATAAAGGTCTAATCTTCAAAATATACATATTTAACACATGAAATCAAGTAAATAAAAATTCTCATGTAAAAAAGGTCAAATATCCAAAATATACATATTGACACAAAAAATAAATAAAACATATAATCTCATCTGATAAAGGGACTTAAATCCAAATTATGCATATTGAACCTGAAAATCAGAAAAAGAGAAGAAAATCCTCACGTGATAAAGTTCAAATATAAAAAATATAATTATTGAAAGCAAGAAATTAAATAAAACAAAATACTCATCTTAGTCTAATATCAAAATGTACACATCAAACAGAAGAAATCAGAAAAAGAGAAGAAAACTCTAATGTGAAAAAGGTGAAAAATCAAAAACATAATTATTGAATATAAGAAATTAAATAAAAAAATAGTTCTCTCCTGATAATGGACTATATCCAAAATGTGCATATTGATCACTAGAATTCAGATAAATTATACAAAAATCTCATCTGTTAGAGGTCTATTATCAAAAATATATATCTTGAACACAAGACATCAGACAAATAAAACAAAAATTTCTCATCTGATAAAGGTCTAATATCCTAAATATACATATAAAGCAGAAGATATCAGAAAAACAACAAAATTTCTCATGTAACAAAGGTCTAATATCAAAAATACACATATTGAACACAAGAAATTACATAAAACAAAAATTTTCTTCTGATAAATTGATATTTTCAAAACATGCATACTGAATGCCAAAAATCAGAAAAATAAAACAAAAATTCTCATTTGACAAATGTCAAATATCCAAAATATACTTATGGAACACAAGAATTATATAAAACAAAAAGTATCAGCAGTAAAGTGCTGATATGCAAAATATACAAATTAATCCCAAGAAATCAGATAAATAAAAAATTGTTTTTTGATAAATGTCATTTATCTAAAATATACATACTGAACACAAAAAAATTGAATAAACAAAAATTCTCATCTGATAAAGGTCTATTATCAAAAATATATATATTTCACAAAAGAAATCAGGTAAATAAAACAAAAATTCTCATCTGATAAAGGAATAATATCCAAATATACATATTAAATACAAGAAGTCAGAAAATCCTATCAAAATTTCTCATGTTATAAAGGTCAAATATCAAAGAAGTATATATTTAACACAAGAAATTACATAAAACAATAATTTTCATCTGATAAAGTGATGCCTCACTAAATAAGTTTGAAGCCTCCTAGGGGAGACAAAATGGCTCAGACCTGTAATCGTGGTATTTATAAATTAGAGGTAGAAATTTCAGGATTTCAAAGGCATCCAAGGTGAACATAGTCCATTGAGTATGGTGTGAAGCCCATGGAACCAAGGGAGACTGTGACTGGTTCAAGGCTGTGTCCTTCATCTTCTCTGCAGCTCTAGAGCTAAAGGACCATAGCTCCAGGAAGTGTGTGCAGTGCAGTGGGAAAGAAGATAGGCAGTTAACTGCTGGAGTAACCATTATGAAATAGGACCTGATTGTGGCAGGGTTACTGGTTTATAATTTCTCATCATGTATTATTTCAAATCATGTGAATGAAGGCAGGCCAGATTAGTGGGCATACAATTTGGAAAGGTTCATTCGAGCCACTGAATACTGAATTTCAAACTAGTGGACTCTCCTTTTGCAGATTAATTTAATACTGTTTTGCACTGTTAAGTCAGCTCAAAGAGCTGAGACACAGGTCATTGACTATAGATGTGTGTGTCAGGTGACAAAGCACAGCAGCTAACATAAAACATAGTGACAACATCTAAGAGTTGGTTTTAATACCAGTCCTCTACCCGGGAATAGCCTGCTACTAATCAAAGTCAGGATAGTTCTGTGTTTTTCAATTATATTTATATTTTTTAAATATCAATGAATAGTTTTACTTTTTAAATTTGATTTTCTTGAATTGTATCATTCCTCTAATCTCTTGTTTGTTTTATTCTATGAATTTCCCAGTCATTAAGGATTTATTTGCAATTTTCTAGATGTTGGTTTTTTTGTTTGTTTGTTTTTTGTTTGGTATTTTTTTAAATTACCAGAAAACAGCATTTTATTTTGTAGTTAAAGTATAAATGAGTCTGTTTCCAGAATGCATTTAAGTTCTCCAGGTTGGAAGTTAGTAAAAACAATTGGCCTCCTGCTTTATAGTAAGATTGGCAGACACTCTCTTCCAAACTTCACACTTGGGGAGTGACTGGACTATCATGTTAGAGGTGTACCTGCTACCTGGGGAAGCCAGCTGCTGTAAAATACTTCTTGTTCTGGATCCTATGTGTATGTTGTGCTCATAAGAGGTCAGAGAGGAGCTAGTGTATCCTGTGCTAAGTTACACCCATATGCACATGTAATCATTCCCAGGTAGAGGTCTGCTCATGGTGATTGGCAGGGTTGGATGTTTCCTGAGACTTTCTCAGGAGAAACCTGGGAGCATTCTGGTGGTCATCATTTCAAGGTTGATGTTACCACAGGCTCAGGAAGAAGTTCTCAGGCTCCAGAGAATTAGTGTGTTTCTAAGGCAACAACATCAAATGCGTGGTAGAATCTAAGGCTAGTCCAGTGTCGCTGGTCCTGCTGGTGTGCAGCTCCATGACTGTCTCACTGTGACTCTCTTACCATGAGTTCATGAACTGCTTTCACCAGCCAAAGAGCAGATCTCCATTCAGCTAGGGTTTTCGTGGTCCCCAGTGCCCTTGGCAAATACAGTGAGACAGGAAGTAGATGGCAACTTCCTGTTAGGAAATAAAAAACGGGAGAAAACATTCTGCAACTGAATTTTGGTAAAGGTGATGTAATATAGTATGTCCCGTCAGCTTAGGAAAATAAGGGGAGTTAACTGGACACACACTTCTAGGAAGGTGGACATTGTTCCCCCAATTCCAGAGATCATTTCTAAGAGTGGTTCTCAACCTTCCTAATGCTGTGACACTTTAGCACAGTTCCCCATGTTGTGAGGACCCCAACCATAAAATTATTTTCATTGCTACTTCGTAACTGTAATTTTGCCACAGTTATGAGTTGTTATATAAATATCTGTGCTTTCTGATGTTCTTAGGTGACCTCTGTGAATGGGTCCTTTGACTCCAAAGGTGTCACAACCCCCAGGTTGAGAAATGCTGTTTTACTCAAAGCCAAGAGCCCAGTTTCTGAGACTACAATGGGTCTTCCTGAGATGCTGTGTTCAACCGAGGCAGAGGTACTCATAACCTACATACATATTTTTGCTGCCCAGTGTGAAGTTTCTGAACCATTGTTGATTCAAACACTTTTCACTGTTCAACCCAAAACCATGACATCAAAATTATTTTTTGTACCATCTAGCCAAGAAGCAATATGAAAACTAGTCTAAAAACAGTGTCTTCTATTACATCATGCCAAAAGCTCCCCAGACCCTTCTACATTAATTGGCTGGCTTCAGCTTTAAAGTCACAATTAGATTTTCTTCTGTTGATTTCCATTGCTCACACAAAGAGAGATTTGAATATACTTAGAGAAACTGACAAATTAAATCTGAAAAGTCAAGGCCAGCTTTATTCCTTGCAAGAGATGCAGAATGTATTCCCAGTACTGGGCAGCTGTGTCTGTTTTCAATCTCTGATAGTAAATAGTTGCTTCCTTTTCAGATGAAAATGAACTATCATAGTTGCTTCCAATGGGGTGTAACCTGATGGTTTAAAATGCTCAACCTGAGAGAAAAGCTATGAGGTACCCCGTGTTGTACTCTAATACAAATCTCTAGTCTCTGGAGTACATGGCTATAAAGCCTGTTTTAATTTCTTAACATAATTTTGGGGATATCATTTCATCATCTTCACCATCTATTTTCTGCCTCTAAGCACAAATGTGTCTGGCATCCTAGGGTGGTCCTTTCCTGCTCAGTGAGAATGCAAAAGGAACTGGGCAATGAAAGTTTTTGTTCATTTTATGGTTTATATTGTGAAGGGGTATTGCAGAGGTGCGTGTGTTAGAATAGGAATTAATTGTCTACACATTACAAACAGTGATGTTCACAGCACAGAAAGTGAGAGTTGGGAAGGGGCCATAAAATTTTCCACTTTCCTCTAGGTGGTCGTGGTGCAGGCCTTTAATCCCAGCACATGGGAGGCAGAGGCAGGGGATCTCTAAGAGTTCAAGGCCAGCCTGGTCTTCAGAGCAACATCCAGGAAAGGCGCAAAGCTACACAAAGAAACACTGTCTCGAAAAACAAAAACAAAACAACAACAAAAATCCACTTTTCTCTATAGTTTGGGTTGCCAATATGCAATCAATTACTCAATTATCAGTGATTGATAAATGTACTGAGTGGTCATTTCTTAGACTCCACTGACTAGGTCCCTTGTCTATGAGATTGACATAGCCCCACTGAAATGTTGTTTCTGGACCCAGGACAAAGATCCTATTCTCCTGAACAAGGTCCCTTTTAACAGTCCTTCATTATTACTTTTAACTTTCCTCCTTCCTAAGGCATGTAGAATCACTCATCATCAGAGAACAGAGATCCCAAAAAACACTTTTGGCATCTTTGTTTTTTGTCATGGATTAAATCTTCAGAATCCTAGTGACAGTTCAGGCTATTACTTTAGAAAGCAACTTCTTACATTTCTTTGAAGTTTCTTTTTACCCTAAATTCTCTGGTTGATTTTTACTTCCTGTTCTTATCAGACCTCCCTCTGAAGTTTTAAGCCTAACTGCCTTTATGGGATGGGGCAGTGACTGATCTGTTTTCTTCTGAAAGAATTAATTATCAGGTGGAAATTAATGGGATACCCTTCCAGAGGGCCTCTTGTCAAGACCAAACTCTCAATAATAGACGGAAAAGGAATTCCTTTACTGGTGTCCCAGAAAGACCTCTAACATGCTATTCAAGAGGCCATTACAGAGCCACAACCTATGTTGAGTCCTGGTGTGCCATGAAGGTATCATAATTTTACAACAGCTGCATTTCCAGCGTTTTTGAAAAGGAGTTTTGCAACAAATGTTCCTATACTGATAGAAGTGGATTTGAACCCTCTCTGTAGCCTCACAGGGCATTGCCCTTTTTATCATCCTGACTAATTACCCCAAATTCTCAGATTACAGGCCTGCAACACCGCAGAGTTTAAAAATTTCCAGTTTGAGTCATATAGTGGGCTGTCCATTACAGTAACAGCAAAAAGATTTATGTGTGCAGCATGGCTTCTCCTTCAGATCAGAAAAGTAGGAACAGTATACTGTGTACACTGCAGGGGGAAACAGACTAGAAAACACCTAGCTCAGAGGGTAATAATTCATGCATTGAACTTTAGGGATCTCCTTTACAAAGAAAGACCTATGGTGCATGGTGAGTAACTTTCTCTGTAATTTTCCTATATGTATAATTTTTTCCTTGTGAAAAAAGACAGAAAGAATTGGTTGGCATACATTTAGAAAGGATAGCTTGAACTACTAAATATTCAGTTTCAAATCAGAGAACTCTCCTATGCAAATATTTGCAATCGTGATTGACATAGTTATGACAGCTGAGAGATTTGAGACACAGGCCATTGACTGTAATTCCTGACAATACTTACTCGCTAACCTTTAACATTGGACAAAATCATACAGTCTCATATTAATGAGATGATACGTTTGTGATCTAATCAGAGATGTATCAAGTCTCTTTGTTCATACAGTTTCCATGCAATGGATAAAATTTTGTCGACATGATCACGCCATTATCTGAAATAAGAAAAACATAAGAAAAGTCAGCCTTTCATCATTTGCTGACATTACATCTGCAATTTTCTTAGAGCAATGCAGTTCAGTAGACCATCTCCAGTAAATTTATCTTTCTTGGTTGAACACTTCCTTATATTATAGGAATATGTCAGCAGGGATGATATTACACATCTGCATTAGACACACAAAAAAACATAAGCAAAAAGTTAATCTGAAAACATATTTTTAGTTTAATATACTTGAAGTTAAATGGAAAACCACATCCTGAATAGAAGATTAGGAGCAGAGATATATGAAATACTGTCTGTATTATTATAGTATTTATTAAGGACCTATTATTGATCCATTCATATAATATTCCAAATTAATTTTTTTTTCAATTCCATGCCCTAGTAATAGTAAAACATCCATTTAGAATAGTATTATGCCTGAGGCCTCCCCCAAGTTGGCTTGGTTCCAGAGAGGAGGTAAGGATAGGATGAACCAGGGATGATTGCCCAGAGAATCTTGCAGCCTGACTGACTAGCAGCGAAAGTGTTTATTTATACAGAATTTATTAATCAGGGATAGATTCACATTTTTCTAAAACATAGGTCATATAATTTTTGGTGTTGGGCATGTGTTTAAACTTTTGCTCTTGTGCATCTGGGTGTATAAGTTTAGTTATTATTGATAATCCAAGACAGAAGAGAGTTAACTTTTATGAATTTTTTTTCCTCAAGTTTAGAGATCTTTGATAAACAGTTGTCTTTTACAATAAATTTCAACCTCCTAATCCAATTTTGAAATAAACTACTGGCATATGAGAGCCTGTTCTCAAGTTGGTAACATTCATGGCTTCAAAGACTCTGGAGCAAATTGAAATTTCCATGCGAGCCTAGGCAGTTTGCCATGTCCCAAGCAATTTATTAACTATTAATGCACATAATACACAAGAAAAATAATTGGCAAAAGTTGTTGCAGTTATGATTCAATTTCTGGATCACACAATATTTATATTTCATATCTGTATAGAATTTATTTATGCATCTAATCCTGGCATTCTTGTCTTCCTTGGTCATAAAGAGCAAAATGGATCATCATGAGCTAACTTTTATCAGAAAGGGAAGTCTTGATACCTTATTCTATTATCATCATTTTACATCATTCTTTGCCTATCAATACATGTTTTTGTGTGGGGCAGAGGTAATTTTTGCTAATTTCCCTTTAATACTGTATGTGCCATGTAATTGTGTGATTGTATAGGGGGAAAGGGCTTGCAATCTGAACTATGGCCAGCTCCTCTAGCTCATCAAATCAGACTCAGGTTCTTTAGGATAGGACACCTTTTGGAATGATCTTTGTAACATGCCACCTACCCACGCTCTAGACTTCCCTGGATTTTACTATGTGTTTTTTGCTTGATATTGTTTGCACTTATTGTAATTCCAACTTATCTAAGTCATTATCCCTCATTACTCCTGGACAATATTTGATAACCATTTCTTTGTGTATAGTCTTGTATTAGGTTAGAACTTTCTTATTTAGACAAAAGGGGGAGATGTAGTGGATAGCCATCCCAGCATTGGCCTGGAAGTTCCAACCCCCATTGAGGCTTCAGTAATGATCACGCCCACAAGGCAGGGCAGAGGAGGGAGCGGAAGACCGAGGAGCAAGAGGAGGTGGCTCTCTTGGTTCCAGGACACTAGACGCTGGAGGTAGACCAAGCAGAGTTCTTCAGAGAAGACCGCCGGACTGCCCTATACCTTTGCCAGACCCTGCAATCTACCCCTTAATTTGTAAGTTACCCCACAAAATAAACCTCCCTTTTAACTACGTGGAGTATCCTTAATAATTTCACCAATAGACTCTTACCAAATATTTTCGGTGGCTCCTGTCCTTTGACATTTGGAATGACTCACCAGCTAGCTATTCATTAACCACATTCAGATAATAAAACCAAAGAAGATGAAGAGGGAAGGTACAAATCAATATGTTTGATCCTAAATATAGAGTTGTGTTTGCCTGTTCTAATTTCAGAAATCTACCCTTATCTGGCTAATCTAATAACAAATAAATGCCACCTGTGCCCATTGATGTATTTTAATAGAAACACATAAACTATTTTGGTGACTTACTTGAACTCATGTAGTGTATAGTGAGTCCAGCTATTTTCTTCTTGTCTTTCTATTTTTATTCTTATTCTTCTTTTCTTGGTTGAGTGGAAGTTAACCACCCCAATTAAAATGGGGGGATTTTAAAAAAATAAACTTCTGTAACAGAATGTTTGGGAGTTGTAAAAGTTTTTCATTGAAAAAAATCAGAATTTAAGATCATTGTGTTACATGCTGGGGTCAGAAATCAGGGTCAGCAAAGCTTGCAAAAACAGATTTATTTTAGCACTTTCATGAGAGCAGCACTGTATTTTGTGTTATTTTTTATTTTATAATTAATTTAATTTTATATATCATCTACAGATTCCCTGGTAATCCCTCCTCCTGCTCCCCTGCCCTCCTCCCATTCCACCCCCATTCGCATCTCCTGCAAGGACTCCCCTGAGGTTTCAGTTCAGCATTGTAGATTCTGTCAATGGAGGTCCAGTCCCCTCCTCCCTTCACCCAGGCTGAGCAAAGTGTCCATGCATAGACCCCAGGCTCCACAAAGCCAGCTCAGGCAAAAAGAACATGTCCTAGCCCCACTGTCTGGGGGCCTCCCAAACAGTTCAAGCTAATCAACTGTCTCACTTATCTAGAGGACCTGATCCAATTGTGGGCTCCTCAGCTATTGTGTCATAGTTCATGTGCTTCCACTAGGTGGGCTATTTGTCCCTGTGCTTTTTCCAACCATGGTCTCAATATCTCTTGCTCTTAGAATCCTACTCTCTCTCACTGATTGGACTCCCAGATCTCCACCTGGGACTTGGGTGTGTATCTCTGCATCTGCTTCCATCAGATAGATGAGAGTTCTATCATAACAGTTAGGGTGTTGGGCCATCCAATCACCAGAGTAGGTCAGTTCAGGCACTCTCTCGACCATTTCCAATAGTCTAAATTTGTGGATTTCTGGGAACCTCTCTAGCACTTTGCTTCTTCCTATTCTCATGGGGTTATCATTTATCATTGTATCTCTTTCATTATTTTCCTCCTTCATTCCTGATCCAGCTGAGACCTATTGCTCCCATAAGCTCTTTCCCCTGACCCTTGTCCTTCACCCTCCCCCCCCCCCAGCTATCTGTATGGGTTTCCTCATGTAGAGCTCATCTATTTGTCTGTCACTGGGCAATTCCTGTGTCTTTCTCAGGGTCCTCTTTACTAGGTGACCTCCCTGAAGTTGTGAGTTGCAGTCTGGTTATCGTTTGCTTTACATCAAGTATCCACTTATGAGTGATTACATATATATACCCAAGGAATGCTCAATCATACCACAAGGGCACATGCTCAGCTATGTTTGTAGCAGCATTGTTTGTAATAGCCAGAACCTGGAAACAACCTAGATGCCCTTCAACTGAAGAATAAATAAAATATGGTACTTATACACAATGGAGTACTACTCAGCAGAGGAAATAAATGACTATATATCTGATATAAGGCCTTTATCAGGTGAGAATTTTTGTTTTATTTAACTAATTATATCTACTGTGTATATTTTGGATATGAGACTATTATGAGATGTGAGTTTTTCTTCTATTTATCTGATTTCTTGTGTTTAATAAGTATATTTTGGATATTGGACCATTACTGAAGAGAAATTTTGTTTGTTTCTAATTTCTTTGTTCCATGTGTATATTTTAGATGTTAGAATTTTAACAGATTAGAATTTTTGTTTTATATATCTGATTTATTCCATTCAATATGTTTAATTTCTATCTTAGACCTACCAGTGAGAATTTGGTTGTTTCTAATTTTTTGATATCAGTCTATATATACTTTGGATATTAGAACTTTATCAGTTGACAATATTTGTTTTATTACCTGATATCTTGATTTTAATATGTATATTTTGTATATGAGACTTTTATGTATTTCTGCTGCCATAGAGAAAGGGACTGTGTGAAATGTAATTTTGATGACATGGGAAAAGGCACCTTGGTAAATATAGTTTTGGGGACACATAGAAGGCACTGTGAGAAATGTAGCTCTGATATTGTAAATAAAGGAACTTTGTAATATGTAGTCATGATGAAGAAGTGAAAATCACTATGGGAAATATATTTATGATAATATACAGAAAAGTGCTTTGGAAAGTATAGTTCTGATGAAGTAGAGAATGGCACTGTGGGAGATGGTGTTCTGATGATGGGGTGAAAGGAACTGTGGAAAATGTAGTTCTGATGAGGTAGATAAAGGAACTGTTGGAAATGATGTTCTGATGACCTAGATGCAGACACTATTGGAAAAGGGTTGTTGATTACATTGAGAAAGACAATGTGGGAAATGTAGTTCTTATGGCATAATGAAAGACACTGTGGGAAATGTAGTTCTGATGATGCACAAAAAGGCTCTGTAGGAAATGTAGTTCTGATTACATAGAAACAGGAAGTGTGGGAAATGCAGTTCTGATGATGTAAATAAAAGAATTGTGGGAAATGTAGTTCTATTGAGGCAGAGAAAGGCAGTGTTGGAAATGTAGTTCTAATGACATAGGGAAAGGCTCTGTGGGAAATACAGTTCTGATGACAGAGAGAAAGCCATGTTGAGAAATATCAGTCTGATGAAGCAGACAATGGCACTGGTCAAAATGTAGCTCTGTCACATACAGAAAGGCACTGTGGGAAATGTAGTGATAATTACGTAGAGAAAGAAAGTATGGGTAATGCAGTTCTAATATCATGAGGAAAGGAACTGTGAGAAATGTAGTTCTGAGGACATAGAGAAAGAAACAGTGGGAAATGTAGTTATGATGACAAGCAGAAAGGTACTGTGGACAATGTAGTCCTCATGACATAGTGAATGGAAGTGTGGGATATGTTGTTCTATTGTCATAGAAACAGGCTACTATGGGAAATATATTTCAGATGACACTGAGAAAGGCACTGTGGGAAATGTAGTTCTGATGACATAGTGAAAGGAACTTTGGGTAAAATAGTTCTGATGAGATGGAGAAAGGCACTATTGAAAATGTAGTTCTGATGACATAAAGCAAGAAACTGTGAAAAATGTAGTACTCTGACATAGAGAAAGGAAGTGTGGGAAATGTTCTGACGATGTAGATAAATGAACTGTAGGAAATGTAGTTCTGATGACATAGAGAAAATAACTGTGGGAAAACTAGTATAGATGATGTAGATAAAGGCAAGTTGGCAATGTAGTTGTGATGTCATAGAGACAGGCATTGTGAGAAATGTAGTTCTGCTGAAACAGAGAAAGGCAATGTGGGTAACGTTGTTCTGTGGGAAATGTAACTGTGATGTCATATAGAAATGAAGTGTGGTACATGTAGTTCTCTGACATACAGAAAGGAATGTTGGAAATGTTGTTCACATGTCATAGAGAAAGGCACTGTGATAAATGTAGTTCTGATGATGTACATATAGGAACTGTGGGAAATGTAGTTCTAATGACACAGAGAAAGGAAATTTAGGTAAATCAATTCTGCTTAGATGCAGAAAGGAAATGTGGGAAATGTAGTTCTCATGACACTGAAAAAGGCGCCGTGGGAAATGAAATTCTGATGATGTAAATAAAGGAACAGTGGGAAATTTCATTCTTATCATGCAGATACAGGCATTGTGGGAAATGTCGATCTGAGGAAGCAGAGGAAGACACTTTGGGAAATGTAGTTCTGACAAGATAGAGGAAGGCACTGTGGAAATGTTGTTGAGGTCATATAGAGAAAGGCTCTGGGGGAAGAGTATCTCTGCTAATACATGGAAAGTCACTGTGGGAAATGAAGTCCTGAGGATACCAAGAAAGGCACTGTGGAAATGTGGTTCTGTTGATGTAAATAAAGGATCTGTGGAAAATAGTGCTCTGATGATGTAGAGAAAGACAGTGTAGGAAATGTAATTGTGATTACAAGGAAAAAGACACTGAGGAAAAGGCAGTTCTGATGACATAGAGAAAGGCATTGTGGGAAATGTAGTTCTGAAGGTGTAGTGAAAGGCACTGTGGGAAATACAGGTCTGACAACAAATAAAGTCTCTGTTGGAAATGTGTTTCTGTGACATAGAGAAAGGCACTGTGAGAAATGTATTTCTGATGTCATCAAGAAAGAAAGTGTGGGTAATATAGTTATAATGATGGAGAGAAAGGAACTGTGGAAAATGTAGTTCTGATGAGGCTGCCATAGCAACTGTGGGAAATGATGTTCTGATGACCTAGATAAGGCAATATAGGAAAAAGGGTGTTGATGACATAGAAAACTGCACTGCAGGAAATGTAGTTTTATGTCACAGAGAAAGTGAGTGTGGGAAATGTAATTCTGATGTCATAGAGAAGGGAAGTGTGGGAAATTAAGTTCTCTGACATAGAGAAAGAAAGGTGGAAAATGTAGTGCTATGACATAGAGAAAGGCACTGTGGGAAATGTAGTTCTGATATGGTAGAGAAAGCCAGTGATGGAAATTAATTTCTGGTGATACAAAGAAACTCAGTGTGGGTTATATAGTGATGATAACATGGATAAAGGCACTGTGGGAAATGTAGTTCTGTTGATGTAAATAAAGGACCTGTGGGAAATGTAGTTCTGAAGACATAGTGAAAGACAATGTGGGAAATGCAATTTTGATGACAAGGAAAAAGGCACTGTGTGAAATGGAGTTCTGGTGACACAGAGACAGGCACTCTGGTAAATGTTCTTCTGATGACATAAAGAAAGGTACTGCAGGAATTGTTGATCTAATGAAACAAACAAAGGAACTTTTGGTAATGTAGTTCTGATGAGAAGGAGAAAGGACATATGATATTGTAGTTCTCATGGCACAGACAAAGACACTGTGGGAAATGTCATTCTGGTAACTCAGAGAAAGGAACTGTGGGAAATGTATTTCTGATATCATAGAGAAAGGAATTGTGTGAAATATAATTCTGATATCATAGAGAAAGGAATTGTGGGAATTGATTTTATGATGTCATAGATAAAGGCAACGAGGCAAATGTAGTTCTGAGGTCACAGTGAGAGACACTGTGGAAAGATATATTCTGATGTTATCGAGAAAGACCTGTAAGATGTGCATTTGATGAACCAGAGAAAGGCACTGTGGGAAATGTAGCTCTGGTGACACAGAGAAAGGCACTGTGGGAAGTGATTTATTAATGATGTAGATAAAGGCATGCTGAGTAATGTAGTTTTGATGGCATAGAGACAGGCTCTGTGGAAAATGAAGTTCAGATGTCACCAAAGAAGGCACTGAGGAAAATGTAGTTCTTTTGAATTATATAAAGGAACAGTGGGAAATGAGGTTCTGATGACATAGAGAAAGGCACTGTGGGAAATGTAGTTCTGTTGATGTAAATAATAAAAATGTGGAAAATGAAGTACTGATGACATAGAGAAAGAACTTTGGAAATGTACTTTTGATGTCATAGAGAAAGAAACTGTGGGAAACATAGTTATGGTGATGTAAATAAAGTAACTTTGGTAAATGTCAATATGATGAAGCAGAGAAAGGAACTATGGTAAATGTAGTGCTGATGTCAAAGAGAAAGGCACTGTGGGAAATTTAGATCTGATGGCATAGAGAAAGGCACTGTGGAAAACATTGTTCTGAGAATATAGAGAAAGGAACTCTGGAAAGTTTAGTTATGATGACACAGAGAAAAGCACAGTGGGAAATGTAGTTCTGATGTCACACAGACAGTTACTGTGGGAAATGTAGTTCTTTTGGCACAGCGAGAGGAACTCTGGGAAATATATTTATGATGTCATAGATAAAGGCACTGTGGGAAATGTAGTTCTGAGGTCACAGTGACAGTCACTGTCTAAAAATATGCTCTGATAATAAAGAGAAAGGCCCTGTAAACTGTGATTTTGATGAACCAGAGAAAGGCACACTGGGTAATGTTGTTCCAATGATGTAGAGAAAGGAACGTTGGGAAATGTTGTTTTGATGACGTTGAAAAAGGCACTGTGGGAAATGTAATTCTGTTGCCATACAGAAATGAAGTGTGGGAAATGTAGTTCTAGTTTCAAAAAGACACTGTAGAAAATGTCTTTGGGATGACACAACAATAATCTGTGAAGACGTAGAGAAAGGAATTGGGGAAAATGAAGTTGTGATGCCATGAAAAAAGGAACAGTGGGTAATGTAGGTATGAATATATAGAAAAATGCATTGTAGGAAATGTCATTATGGTGAAAAGTGAAAGGCAATGTGGGAAATATATTTCTGTGACATATAGAAAGGCACTGTTGGAAATGTTGTTCTGATGATGTAGTGAAAGGAACTGTGGGAAAAGTAGTACTGATGATCTAGAGAAAGGCCCTGTATGATGTGGTTATTATAAAACAAAAAAAGCACTCTGGGTAATGTAGTTCTAGTGACACAGAGAAATGTACTGTGCTTAATGTTGTTATGATGACATAGAGGAAGGAACTGTGATATATGTAGTTCGAGGAAGGGTGGGAATTGTTGTTCAGATGACAGTATAAAAGGAACTGTCATTAATGTCACTCTGATAAAACAGAGAAAGGCACTTTGGGAAATAAAATTCTGATATCATAGAAAAAAGAGCTGTGGGAAATGTAGTTCTAATGACAGAGAAAGATACAGTGGGAAATACAGTTCTGATTAAGTAGTTTAATCCCAGAACATGGGAGACAGAGGCAGTGGATCTCTGTGAGTTCAAGGCCAGCCTGGTCTACAGAGCAACATCCAGGAAAGGCACAAAGCTACACAGAGAAACCCTGTCTTGAAAAACAAAAACAAAAACAACAAAAAAATTCCACTTTTCTCTATAGTTTGGATTTCCAATGTGCAATCAATTACTCAATTATCAGTGATTTACAAATGTACTGAGTGATCTTATCTTAGACTCCACTGACTAGGTCTCTTTTCCAGGAGATTGACATAGCCCCACTGAAATGTTGGTTCTGGACCCAGGACAAAGATCCTATTCTCCTGAACAATGTCCCTTATAACAGGCCTTCATTACTACTTTAAACTTTCTTCCTTCCTAAGGCATGTAGAATCACTCATCATCAGAGAACAGAGTTCCCAAAACACTTTTGCATCTTTGTTTTTTGTCATGGATTAAATTCTTGGTATCCTAGTGACACTTCAGGCTATTACTTAAGAAAGCAACTTCTTAATTATCTTTGGGGTTTCTTTTTACCCTAAATTTTCTACTTGATTTTTACCTGCAGTTTTTATCAGACCTCTCTCTGAAGTTTTAAACCTACCTGCCTTTATGGGATAGGGCAGTGACTGATCTGTTTTCTTCTAAAAGAATTAATTATCAGGTGGAAATTAATGGGACACCCTTCCAGCGGGCCACTTGTCAAGACCAAACTCTCAATAATAGACATATATGGCTGTATCAGTATTGTGCATGATAGTTCAGTAATAAATTTCTTCAAGAAATCTTTTCTAGAGTAATCAACCATTATGCACCAATTATAGGGGATTGTAGCTATAGTTTTCTGGTCCTGTCTGGCTCACAGAAAAGACAAATCTCTCTTGACAACCTGTCCCACAGTTGCTCAGACCCAACTGAATAAATTCAGAGCCTTATGTTGCTTACAAACTGCATGGCCACTGTAGGCTTCTTGCTGTCTGTTCTTATATCTCAAATTAACCCATTTGTGTTAATCTATAAGTTGCCACTTGGCTTGTGCCTTACTGGTATCTTATCATCTGCTTCTCACTGTGGCATTGTCTCTCTGTTTCTGCCTTCTTCCTCCCAGAATTCTATTCTCTACTTGTCCCAACTATACTTCCTGCCTGGCTACTGGCCAATCAGCATTTTATTTATACAGAGTGATATCCACAGCAGGGGATACAGATTAATTTCACCTAGAGTTACAAATAATGGGGCATAGTTAAATGATGTTTTCTATCTTAGATGTATATATACAATACATAAATGAATGTACTATACCATGTTCATTAAAATAAATGACACTTTCCTCAAGTTAAAAAATTCACATGTACATGAAAAAAATTATGAGATCAGGCATTAAAGAAACAACAGTTTCTGGATTAAATGAGTCATCCTTCCAGTTTTAAAAACTAGTGATTATTTGCTTATATAGGGACTAGTTTCATATTTACTTTCATGGATTCTAAGACCAGAAAGAATTTGCTGATGGTTGTTCATTTCTGTCTATAAAATTTTATTGCAGAAATTCTAATCTCAGGCTCATTTTAGGTAATTTATTTCTTAATGAGAAATTATGAATACAATTCATTACAAGTACCCAAATAATTCCTTCCTTGTTTGGATAGACTATAGTCTATTGATTTCCTGTCCAGTATGTCTCTAGTTACAGATCTAAGTAGATTGGTGTGAGAATGAAGAAAATACAGACAGATATGACACTGGGACCCAAAGGAAAGCTGGGGTCAGATGTGTGTGTTCACTGAAGTGAAACCACAGCACCTTAGAAGCTTTGTGTCAGTAATACCTACATATAAATACATTTACTGCACGGTGATAATAGAAAGGCAGGGTTACTATCTAAAGCTTTGTACATACTCATTCTTGACTCAACTCTGTATTTTCTGTCTCTTTAGCCTTAAATTGTTCAGGCCTAAACATCTGAAAACAGCAAATTTTGGTAGAGAATTTTTCCCCTAACTATTACAATCTTCATAAGATCACAAGAGGATTTATAATATTTCAAGCCTCAAGCGATGAGGGAAAATTTCTGTGCCTTTTTATGTATGTGTATGTCGTGGTCATTGATCTAGATCTGCCCATTTAAACAGTTCTAGTTATCTCATGAACATACTCAGGCCTTATTCTTTTCCCCATGTATACTTTCGATAAATGAATATGTCATATTTTTCCTAAAACAATCTGCTTTGTATTTTCATGACATGTTTTGGACATTTACTGTAATGCAGTAATTGGCATTAATTATAGAATATCAGTATAAAATAAATACCCAAAATTCCAGAGCAGCAGAAATTGAATACAAGTTTTATTTTATTTATTGATAGAAAAAAATTGGGACATAATTAGGGGTTTAAGAAAATCTATATTTTATTCTATAAAATCTCAAATATTAGCAAATCAAAAGTATTTATATAAAAGCTGTAGCAGTCTAAGATCAACATCCTGTACCATAAAATATACAGTAAATTATGCAGTGATTTTGACTTGATATAATTATCCATAAAATTATCCTGGCATAAGTCCTCACACTTTAAATTATTGTTTCTTTCATATCTTGTCAAATTAATCCTATGTCATTTTAATATATGATTTTTGTGTAATTTTGTTTGACTCATTGCTGTATATGTGGATTGTTTCCTAAAGAAATTTTGTGAACATAAATTTTATTTCTTGGTAAAAATATTTCTAAAATCACACCAAGCATATGGCTTTCTGATTTCACTCATCTGACATTGAGTAAGGTTTTAACACTTGCCAAATGTTTCATTCTACTACCCATGTTATAGAGAATCCTTTTATTGCATGAGTACTGTGGTAATAATTGCCAATTGAGTTTGTTTCTTTCATGAATTGTCTGACATTTTCCAAGTTTTTAGCTTCTTGTAAAGAATTTCTTTTTATATTCTATACATGTGTTAAGTTTCTTCCCTTTAGTGATACTCTGTTGAGCTTGAATATTTGAGGACTCCATAACACCACATTCTTGATATTGTATGGGTTCTCTCTAATATGGATTATGTGATGATCTTCAAGATTTAAAAACCTAGATAAGGTTTTCCCACATGCTTTATCCAAAGTATGGTTTTAGTGACTTTATGCAGAGATGATCTATGGTAAAAGGACATAACACATAACACATTCATTACAATTGTAAGGGTTCTGCCTTCAATGGGTCTTTAGTGTCCTTGAACATGTGAATCATGGGCAAAGGGTCTGTCACAATCAGTATATTTTTAACTTTCTTCTCCATTTTGGATTTTTTGATGGACTTGAAGTGTTGAGTCCCTGGTAAAGGACTTGTAACATTTTATACATCTGTAATGATTCCCTCCTGTGTGGACTTTGGGATGGCTTTGTAGGTGTGAGATCTGCCTAAAGAACTTGCCCCATTCTTTACATCTCTAAGGATTTAATCCTGTATGTATTCTTTGATGAACTTTAAGTTTTGAGCATACAATGAAGGACTTTCCACGTATATTACATTTGTAAGGTTTTTTCTCCAGTGTGTGTTCTTTGATGATCTTTAAGTGTTGAGCTCTGAGTAAAGGACTTTCCACAATCTGAACATGTATAAGGTTTCTCTCCAGTGTGTGTTCTTTGATGAACATGAAGGTTTGAGCTCTGAGTAAAGGACTTGCCACAATCTGAACATTTATAAGGTTTCTCTCCAGTGTGTGTTCTTTGATGAACATGAAGGTCTGAGCTCTGAGTAAAGGACTTGCCACAATCTGAACATTTGTAAGGTTTTTCTCCAGTGTGTATTCTTTGGTGAACTTTAAGTTTTGAGCGTACAATGAAGGATTTTTCACATACATTACATTTGTAAGGTTTTTCTCCAGTGTGTGTTCTTTGATGATCATGAAGGTCTGAGCGCTTAGTAAAGGACTTGCCACAATCTGAACATGTATAAGGTTTCTCTCCAGTGTGTGTTCTTTTATGAACATGAAGGTGTGAGCTCTGTGTAAAGGACTTGCCACAATATGAACATGTATAAGGTTTCTCTCCAGTGTGTGTTCTTTGATGAACTTTAAGTTTAGAGCCTACAATGAATGACTTTCCACATTTATTACATTTGTAAGGTTTTTCTCCAGTGTGTAATCTTTGATGAACTTTAAGTTTTGAGCTATCATTAAAGGACTTTCCACATACATTACATTTGTTAGGTTTCACCCCAGTGTGTAATCTTTGAGGTACTTTAAGTGTTGAGCCTCTGGTAAAGGACTTTCCACATGCTGTACATTTGTAAGGCTTCAATCCAGTGTGCATTCTTTTATAAACATGAAGTGTTGATCTCTGAGTAAAGAACTTGTCACATATATTACATTTGTAAAGTTTATCTCCAGTATGGATCCTCTGATGAATTTTAAAATTTGAGGCCTTCTTAAATGACTTGCCACATTCTTTAAATATATGAGTTTTCTCTCTAGTATGTATCCTCTGATGAAAATTAAGTGTTGAACTCTGATTGAAAGAATTGCCACATATTTCACACTTGAAAGGTTCTTCTCCAGCATAATTACTCTTAGGAAGATGAACAGAAAAGCCGTGGTCATAGGACTTGCCATACTCTGTACATTCGAAAGCATTCTTTTCACTGTGAATTTTTAAATGAGCTCTATTTGAAAAGAACATGTCCTGCTCTGGACATTTGTGTGATTCTTTTATCATATGGATTTTGTAATGCTCCTTAAGTACTGATATCTTAGAAAAAAACTTTCCACATATTTTACATCTGCATATTTTTTCTCCAGTATGAACCACATTAATTTTAAAGAGGTCTGAACATCTCCTGCAACTCCTCCCAAATTTCTTATATTTTTGTCCAATACTGAATCTTGGATTCCATTCAAATTTTGAAGGATGGGTGAAATAGTGTCTACATGCTTTGGATTTTGGTTGTTTCCCTTCAGTGTGGCTTGCATCATTTTGAGTATTTGAATGGAAGTTGCAGCATCTGAATGAAAATGATGTAGAGTGAGCTTTTTGAGGAGAAGCTGAAACTTCTTCATCTATTCTATCAGGAATGTCAGTGATGGATCTTGTATAAAGGTCATTTCTATCATCACATGATTCAGGTTCTTCATAGTCTGAACTACATGCCCAGAAATTCTTTATGTGTAATTCACCAAGGACATCACATCCAAACTTCTCTGATATTTTTCTATGGCAATGATCCTGTGTGTGCTCTTTTTGGAACAAATCATGAATGGGATAACAAAACAGAGCTGGAAGTAATGAAGGGCAGTTATTGTCTAACTGTGTAGAATTAGACAAAAGTAACATAGAAACTTTTACATAAAATGACACCAATATGAGGGAAGCAGCAAAGAGATGAAAGACAAACCCTCAGCAATTCTTCCATAAGGGATCAAAATCCAAAAATGATGAACATGGACAAGGTCATTTCACAAACTTGTAATTTATAATATGTAAAATTTGAAAAAGATCTGCTTTAAGCATGTCATGTAACCAGCAACTGTAAATATAATTCTTAGAATATGAAATGAATCTATTAGCCATTATTAAAAATATTCTGTTCATTTGGAATTTGTATTATCAATTTAGATCAAAACAAAAGGACCTTTACAATCACATAAATGACAAAATGATAGAAATAAAGAAATTCATGAATAGATTTTCTATGATTAATGTTCATTAATGTATATTAATATGTAGTTATTCAAGGAGAAAACAATAAAATGATTATGAAAACATATATGTCTGTCAGGTCCACAGAGCTTTATGGACCTTAGGAGAGAATGTTTCAAAATCTCCCCAATCACACTAATAATTCTTGAGGACTTTATTTCTTCAGATGCCTAAGTGTATCTTAAATTTATAAAAGACTGGCCTTTCATCTCAGCATTTGGAAGCCAGTAGCTGGTGGATCTCTATGGTTATGAGGCTAGCCTGATCTCCATATTCAGTTTCAGGACAATCAGGGCTATATGGTTACAGACTGTGTCTCAAAAAAGGAGATAAGTGAGAAAAATAAATTATATGTCTAGGGAAAGAAAGCGTGCCAATAGAGCATATGTGGTCTCTTGTGACATGAAGATGGATAAGTTTTTACACTGTAACATTAATCGTCAGCAAAGCAAACCATGATCTTGGCCTCAGTATCTCGTGGCCTAGCATAACTAACTGATAGAACCATCCCAGATGGCTCATTAATGGGAATCACAGTCAGGCTTTTTCTTAAAGTGCACTTCACTGACTTAAATGCAGAATATGAATAATGGCCAGGGTGCATAATAACCTATGTTTTTTTTCAAAGACTCTTAGATCTCTAATATGTTTTTAATCAAAAGCACACAAAAAGTTTGCTGGGCAACAGTTTCACATGCTTTTAATCCCAGCACTCAGGAGGCAGAGGCAGGTAAATCTCTTTGAGTTTGAGGCCAGTATTACCTACAGAGCAAGTTCCAGGTCACCCTTGGCAGTTACATAGTAAAACTCTGTCACAACAACAACAAATTGATAAAAGACAAACATAATAAAATTTATATTTACAAAGTAGACGGCAATGTAGTACTCTGTTTCAAGGCAAAATATCAGAACTCAGAGTATATATGTGAAACACACATTTTGTAAATGTAAATTTAATTTAAATATTACTATACCATTTTATTTTAAGCTTATCACAGTCACTTTTCCTCTAACTCTTCTCATATCTCCAAATAAATAATAAAACCGCCAGTTGAACATTGTTACTGTTATATATTTATGTATATAATTTTTCAAATATATATATATACAAATTATATACAATTTCAAAATGTAAGTCCAGCTTTATTGTTAATGATTATATCATTTCAGGTATAACCATTTTGCATTAGACCTGCATGAATGGGGATATCCCATGACAGAGGGACATTTTATTTGTCACACCATTCACTAGGTGTCCTTAGCTCTTTGATTAGGGGTTTGAGATATAGGGACACTATTAATTGGGAAACCATAATTCAGGATGGTTTTTCAGTTACAATGGAAGTAAACTTGGTAGAAATGGTTGAAGGATTAATAACACCAAGGTTGTCTGTTAATTACTCAAGAAAACATAATTTTATATGTTTCTGTAATTCTACACCACATAAATATGTAAGACATAAAGGAAGTAATGACTTCCAGGTTGACAGTACCATACAAAAAAACAGAGATTAGCAACAACCTTAGCACAAAACATAAGAATCTCAATTTTAAGTTTCTGGTATGAAATAAATATTAAGTGTAATGAGGATACTATGACTTCTTTCTTTCCTATATGTATCCCCTTGAACTTCCTATTATCATAGACTGACATTTAAACTTCAAGCAGAACATAGAACAATTATACAGAGAGTGGGTATCCTTTATTTTCCAATTATAGAAGAACTGTTTTCAGTTTTCTCCATTTACAATGATTATGTTGGTAAATACTTACAATAAACTTAATCCATTGAATGTAGATAAGTCCCTCATGTTGAATTTTTGTAATGAAGGGATATTGTATTTTGTCAAAAGCCTTTTCTGCATTTAATGGTGAGTTCATTAGGTCTCTTTTTTATATTCTGCTCTAATGTATTACATGTATTGATTTACTTATGGTGATTCCCATTAGCATCTCTTGGAGAAAGCAACCTTGATCCTAGTAGATAGTTATTTTGAGGTGTTCTTGAAATTGAAATTTCCATTTTGTCATACAATTGGAAATTTATTTGTGTAATTTTTTCTTTAAATATCTGGTGAGATTCTGTTCTGAATCCATCTGGACTTCTTAAGTTGAGGGGTTTTTTTTGTTCCTTCCATTCAATTTCAGAACAGGTGACATGATAAATTGTTTATGTCATTTGATTTTGTTTTGGTAGGTTATATGCTAAAAAATCATCCATTTGTTTTTGATATTATATGTATTGTAGGCGAATGAATGGAACTGAAAAATTATTTTAAGTGACTTATATCAGAAAGACAAATACTGTAGCTTTTCTCCAATTTTTGGATTTTCACTTTTAAGATTTTGGTCTCTATGTTTTCTATAGAGTTTAGGTTGCTAGGTTGAGGCCAATGGTCTTATATATTGTTATAGGAACAGCCTTAATAATATATTTTTCAAAGGTCCAGAAGAGAAACTACAAATGGTGAGAATTATTTTCAGAAAAAGAATCTAAGTACACCAAGCTCTTTGTCCATCTGTTTTATCCCTCCTGGATAAATCCCTATCTATACAACTACAGTTTTGTACTCAAGCATATTTCCTTTCTTGCATGATTTGTCTCTACCTTTATCTGCTGTCTGTTCTAAGATTTATATTAATTCTCTCATCTTAATTCTGCTTTATCTAGGTCCTTCTCATCTCATTCTTAACCATCTAGTACTTTCATATCTGCCTTTTCCTCATCTTCCATCTTATCCTCAAGTTCTCTAGTCAAAATCCCCTCTAGTCAAAATCCTCAATATCCTCTCTTCATTCCCCCTATACCTCAGTTTCCCCTCAGTCTCTAAGATGCTCAGATATAAACCCAAGTCATAGCAATCCTCTGGCCAAGTAAGGCCAGCAAGCTTGAATTTCTATGGGGTCATCAAGGCAGGTAAGACTTTTCCTCAGGCAGTGACTGCCAGACATTCTTCTACAACCCAAAACAGGAGTGGTAAAGGAGGAGTACAATTGAGAACAAGTGATCAGATAGAATATCAAGAACGGGATCCATGTGCTCAGTCCACATTCCTAGAGGTGAGTAGGTAAGAAGTTAGAAGTCTGTAATGTTAGTAAGGCTGTAGTAAAGGGGTTCTCATACTAGATAGCACAAGAAATAAAGCTATCCACTTGACTTAGAAGACAGGTGTTGTTTCATTTGGCCTTGGATACTTAAGTCTGTTCTGAGATAATACAGAGTTATCTCTAATAAGATACTTTTTTCCCTTTGGGGATGGATGGTCCTGGTCAGATGCTGCTAATGAGGGAGGCTTGAGCTGGGGTTCTGGTAGTGCACATTGTCAGTGCAGAAGGTTATCTAACCATTCCATTAGTTAAGGGGAAATGGTGCCCAATAAATGATGGAAAAGGTACAATAGGACATTAGAAATTCATAGCAGGAAATGGCTAATAATCAAAAGCCAAATATTTCCAAGTTTTCCTGAGCCTCAGCTTGACTTCTGGAAGGCCCTTGGCTTCTTCAAGGTATTAGTTTTGTCATAATCAGACGAAATCCCACTTTATATATTTTTGGGGCTTGTAGCAAAATGGAAATGGAGTTTTTTTTTCCCACAGAATGATGCTGAAACTACAATTGCAGCCAAGAAACTGAGACCAAATTGGTAATGGGCCCTAGATAAAAAAATATTATTATTCTGCTTAATGAACATGACATTAAACTAGTGCTATATTGTTATAGCCATGGATTAACATATTACTCTCCATTCAATAGAGAAGGTTAATACGGAGATTTTGAAGAATTAAGCCCTACCTAGGATTCCTTTATCTTAACCCTTGCATCATTGTTCAGACACCTATGAATAAATGATTGCAGAGATAACATAAAGACCAAAAAATGGTGAATGACTCTATGGAATAAGAGGTTTACAAACATTATAGTAATAATGGCCATACTATCACCAAGTCTGTGACAGAAAGTCCAAAACCTACACAAGCCCAATATTACAGGCAAAATATCATCATATAAAATGGAAAGTGGACCCAAAATCACAACTTTGTGACAAGAACATATGTGCAGACCCTAGCTTCAAGAAGTAAGAAAATCTGTTTTTCAATTGGGTAATACCAGGGTATATCAATCACATTCAAAGTCTAATGTTCAGAAACAGTTGGTCAGCCCAAATATTCTTCGATTGTTATGAATTTTTGGTACGTTCTTTGCTAGAGATTTGGTGCAGAAATTATGATATTGGATTGGTGTGGCACAAGGATGGTATTCAAGAAGGTAAAAGAAAACAAATATTAATCCAGATATAATGTAAAAATGTTTAAAAAAACGGAAGAACCCTAGATAACTGACATACAAGAGAAAATTTAGGACATTTATTGGAACACAAAATAAAGTCCCCCATACATTGTAAAAATGCTATTGGCATACTAAATTTCATCTAATCACTATTTTGATGAATTGAGGGGAAATTATTTAAAATTTTCTATGTGCTATATCCTAGTGTACTATTGTAAAAAAATTCTTAGGCACTGATTCTACTGAGGAGCTGTGGTAATCCCACTGCAGTTATGGTTTGCTTCTTGTTTTGTACTCTACATATAACCATTGTTTTCTTCCACCTTACCTGATTCTCTGCCTTCTACTTCCTTTGGGTTCACAATCCAGGGTTCTTTATTCTGTTCCAGGCAGGTGACTAGCTCTGGTTTTGATACAGAAAGGCCTGTGAATTAGAACAGACATATGATAATTTATTTACCTGATGGGGACCAGAGGTGGATTTTAACAGTGGCTTGTACACAGTGGATATGAAGTTACACAAGGTAAGATTCAGTAGTGAAGTCTTATTAGTACATACTTGACAGGTGTTTTAGGCTTTTAAGAAATGCATAATTTTAATTGTATATGCATTTACTTTTTCGTATATTACCCCATTACATAAATAAAACTGTGGATATCAGACTGTATTCACACATTTTTGCTACTGAATGACTGCCTAAAAAAACAATTTGGGATTGAAGGGAGTATTTACTAAATTAATAGACCATATAGAATAAGAAATTTTCAATAAATTCTGCACTCACCAATATCTAGTAATAATTGGGAGATGGGATTCACTGATAGAAAACAATTCAATACTAATATAACTTACCAGACATTCCTAGGTCTAAGCAGCAATTAGGAAAGAATTTATTCTCACCTACAGAAACCAGGTTGCTGTAGTTCTCCAACATGACCTCTCTGTACAAATCCCTCTGAGATGTGTCCAGGCATTCCCATTCCTCCTTGGAGAAATTGATAGCTACATCCCTGAATGTCAATGGATTCTGAGGTGAAAATTAAATTTTCCTTTGTTATGATTGTTTCAGTCTTTATTTGCCCCAGAAAAAGAATATTTAACTAAAGAATTCTCTGTTATCAGTAATCAATCTGCAATTTTTAAACGTTATATATTAAAAGGGAGGGTGTTGTGACTTTTTCATGAGATCAAAGTGCCCAGGATCTAAACATATCATGAAATATGTTTCTTTTATCCATGATAATTAATGTCTGAAATTGCCTTCAGTAGGAATTCAGTTTCAATATCTGTCTTTAATATCATAAAATTTTTAAATATTTCAGATCATGAACTCATGTAGAAAAGTCATACTGGAAAATAAAAGAGGCAAGAAAGAGTGGAAAGCAGGATATAGAACAGAAATGACAGTTATAATAAAGAATTTATATTAAAATATAAAAAATCACAAAAATACCGTTTTCCAGAATGAGGGACTATAGTGAAGGTTGAGAGCTCTGCAGATGAAGCATTTATGTGTAGAATGTCATCAACCTATCCCATCATTGTGCCTACATTTTCCTGAGAACAAGCTATCTGTCCTTCCCCTTTCTTATGCATTCTGTCAGAAAGTTTATTTAACAGTTTCAGCTTTCTGATGCTATTCTGTGTGCAAAGACCAAAGCACCTGCATTCCATGCTACCACACTCAGAGACCCCAATTGCTGTCTTTTGCCACAGCAGAGGTGCAGAAACCTTGAATTTTTACTGACAGGTCAAAACTCAGTTTCTCCTTTCCTGCTTTGAGTGAGTCCATTATTCCTTCAGATAATGAAATTCTCTAAAACCTGGATATGTGTCTTCTGCTATATATTCTCCCACTTTATACTGTACACATACATTTTAAATTGAGTCTAAACACAGCAGTTAACAGTTGTAGGTACCCTTCATCTCATTCCATTTCCCTGAGATGGTTAATTAAAAAATAACTGACACCTGTATTAGAAACAGCAGACAGAATCTGAGGTGTAGCCCAAGCTAAAAGTATTTCTCACACTGGGTAAGTAATATATTTGTCTACAGGAACAGCAGGAAATTGATACCAGACCAGTGTCTCCAATGAAGCATTCTTCTTAGCTTAATATTGAAAGAATAATGGCACAATTCTTTCCAATACAGATTCATTTTCAAACTACAATATGAATAAAATAACATTATCTTACAACCATGTCACAAAAAGTATGATAGTAATTGACTTACAAAAATGAATCTGGTGAGATGGGTCAGCATGCAAAAGTGCTTGCCACCAAGCCTTTTGATCTATATGGAATCTTCAGGACCCACAAAATGACAGAAGAGTATTACCAGTTACCATAAGTTGTCATGTGACCTGTCCTTAGTGCATGAGCTGGCTTTTTGGAACCTGGGCTTATGTGGGGACACTTTGCTCAGCCTGGAAGAAGGGGTCTGGACTTTCCTGTACTGAATCTACCAGGTTGAGCTGAATCACCAGGAGAGTCTTTGCCCTGGAGGAGATGGGAATGGGGAGAGAGGCTGGGGTGAAATCTAGGGCTTGGGGCGGGAGGGAGAGGACAGTTTTGCAGTGAGACAAGTGGTTAGATTCTCTCTTAAGTATATTTTAAACAGTGAAAAAGCTTCTTTTGGATTCACTTGAAAATGGTGTATCTAAATAATGGAATCCCAGCACCCAGTTTAATACATTTGTTTTTTATTGAACGCACTTCATCTCCAACCACCTAAATTTTCATTGTTGAGACTTTTTGACTATTTGTGAAATAAACATGAATACAAGTACACTTTGCCTACCAGTTCTTCATTAGTTTGTTATTTTTAAAAAAATGTACTATATAACCATCGTATGTAAAATTGCACCACCTCCCAGGGAAGTGATTATGAGCAGATGTCAGAACAACTAAAGGTCATTGCAAGTTCATGGTAAGGGTAGGAGGTTGCAAAGTGAAATGATGGAAGAGACTCATTGATTCAATTCACAAAATAAGAACAGAAAACAGAAGAAAAGCTGCCTCATAGGATAACTTAATATGAACTTATTACTGGCAAATTCCATTTGGAAGTTTGTATTTCATTTAAACACTTCATCTTAGTATATAACACAGTATACTTTCAAAACAATACTGCTTTAAACATTATCCATTAACAGGAAGACATTCCATCCTTTTACACAGTGGGTCTTTCTTAGAAGAATCTATAATTAACAAATAGATACTTGAGTATCTATTTGAAAGAATCCATCATGGAATATATCTTCTTTCTCATTCATATGAGATGACTCAATACTATTTTCAGTAGGACAAGTGAATGCATATATATTTATCTATCAAATAAATATACTGTGTATTAATGCAGAGAATATATTTTGAAAACATAGAGTGAGAAAACAGTGTAAAGCAGCACACACTCATGTGACATGCATTCAAAAAATTTACCTTGACAACTGCATCAGAAATAGAAAAAAAATCACTTCAATAAAGTGGAATTGTACGAATGTAAAAAAAATAGTTGGACACAATATAAACAGTACAAGTTGCAGACAATGAAATGATTCTGCCTATTTTAGGGAGTCTTATCTCAATTACCAATTAATAAAATCCCTCAGAGAAATGCTCAAAGTAAATCTGATGTATATAATTCCTCATTGTGGGTCCCTCTTCCCAGGTGACTAGTATCATTCATTCTGATCATGAAAACTAAGAATCATACTGCCTCAGCATCACTGCCAGGATTTGAAGAGATCTGCCTGCATTCAGAGATGTGGTCCTCAGGGGGTTCCATATCAGATATCCTGCACATCAAATATTTGAATTATGATTCATAACAGTAGCAAAATTGTTTCATTGTTTCTTAACTTTATGTTTAAGGTTAATCACAACATGAGGAACTATTGTTAGTACTATTTAAAGAGTCAAAGAATTGGAAAAATCAAGAACCATTGATTTACGGTGTCCAGTGGAACCCTAGTGTCAATGTTCCTACATAATAAGGGGCTTGCATAAGATTTTCCTGAACATCATTTGCTCTATAGGAAACTCATGTTTTGTGTGGAAGACTCCAGCTGTGTGGCCACCTTTACTACCAGGAAACAGCAGAACACTTTGAGATACTCAACAGAGAGTAAAACACCCACTACACACATGCTGATGACACACATATTAGTCCCACTGAGCTCCATGACTGTATACCATTCCTATGAGTACTTTTTCCTAGGCTGTGTCAGCCTCTTCCTCTAGCATAATTCTGCCTAGCTGTTCCATGTAGACTCATTAATAGGATATTGTTTAACAAGTGTCCTTCTCAGTCAGCATTAAGTCTATAATGTCTTGTGGCTAAGGAGATAAGGAGATGCAGGTACTTATGATGAACTAAAGCATACATAAATAAATTATATTATTACCTTCTGTACATAAAATTTCAGTAGGAAATAATCATTCATTTCCACACATGGAAAGAACTAAAGGATATCCCAACAATCAAAGAGAGATCTCTGTCTTTGGATGAAGAGTGTACTGAAGAGCTTCCATTGTATCTCAGCAGAGACTCATGTAAAGGCCAGCTTGACTTCCAGTGAACTATGATGGAAGCTTATTAGCAGAGAAGCAATGTCAGTTCCCATGACATCTGCAGCTCTTCCCTGGACATTCTATTGTATCCTGGAGAGCCCTGGCAACCTCTGTGATGTCACCTATGTTGTGGCAATACCAACTGCCCGTGGGAAGTTTATTCAATATCTTCACCATTTACTGATGAACATGATGGCATACTGAACAGTCTAGTTCAGAAAGAGAATGGAAAGGGTAGAGAGAACAGAGAGTGACAGAAGAAAGCTGACTTTCAGCTTCAGTGTAAAATATCAAGAAAGAAATGGTCAAGGGAATTGTGTAATGAGTTCTGTGCAGAAAAAGGGAAGCATCTTAGAGGACATGGGATTGAACTGAATATTCCAATAATGGACCACAGAAAGCTGCAGTCTCTGGGAACCAACAGAGCTACCCTGCTTGTCATAGTTCTTGAAATTCAAGGTTTCCAGGATATTAATTGTTCTGGCTCAGAGTTCAGGAAATGGTAAGGCCAAAGCTTTATGCTGGGAAATCATTGCTTTTATTCCAATTGGGGGATAGGCATTGATGAGTGAACATGAGGCAAACATTAAAGAGGGAGGGATTAATGAGGTGTGCCAAATTCAAGGCAGGACATCACTGTACTTCAACCACACTGGCTAACTTTTGGTACTTCCCAGATGCTCTGTGTGTCCTAGGTAGTCAGGGAGGTGACTTGTTGAGTCTGGTGACAATGTTCTGCCCTTATATGCCTTCTCCATTAATAGTTATATGGTTAGAGTAACCTGTCAAAGTATTTGGGGAACCTCTAAATGGTGGGGGTGATTGTGAACTATGGCAATTTTCTCCTGACTCATAAACCCACAGGCTTGTGGACTCAGCATCCAAGGTGAATTTTGAGACTGTAGCTGTTAATAAGCCTGAAGAGGCTATTTCCTTCATTACTTGGAGCATTGCTATGAAGGCAGAGAGAAAGAGTTAGCTGAGATAATCACTTCCTTCAAATAGAGAAGACAGCTGATTTTCCCAGAGGGGGCATCTGAAGCTTGGGACAAAATAATTTGGGCTGTCACTGAGTCATTGGTAAATAAGCTTTCTCAAACATTTGATTAGGACTCAGGGTGGTCTGTCCATCCTCTTTGCCTTGTCATACTGCAAGATAATTTGTGTTCATCTACCCACAAGGAGCACCAGGGAGCCACCATCCCACCAAACCTTCCTCTCCAAGATGCAGGTGAAGCAGAATTTGGAGAGACTGACCAGTAAGCTACAGCAAATGACCACTGAAAGAAATTAGAAGTGAGATCTCTTGATCTTTATCACAGAAGTGTACATGAAGACTAGGTTTTCATTCTTTCAAACCCTGTGGTTTCAATCTCAGGTCCACTCTATCATCATTAATTCATTTTATATAAGGTCTGTGTTTCTGGTAGGCTGCATCTTCAGGGTATACCTTTGCCCAAAATCATGTCTCTGAATTCTTCCCAAAGGCAGAACCTCAAATGTGGGCAGGAATGACATGAGGATAAAGACTATTCTGCTCCCTCTAAGAAGAAACAAAAGCAGATCCTGTGGCATGGATAAAGAAAGTATGGTACATATACACAATGGAGTACTACTCAGCCAAGAAACACAATGACCTCATGAGGTTTGCAGGCAAATGGAATTAGAAAAACATCCTGAATGAATTAACCCAGACTCAGAAAGCAAACATGTTTTTCTAATTTCTTGTGTTTTATATGTATATAATGGATATTAGACCTTTATCAAGTGAGAATTTTTGTTTTATTTTTCTGAATTCTTGTGTTCAATTAGTATATCTTGGATACTAGAACTTTATCAGAGGAGAAATTTGGTGTTATTTAATTTATTGTGCTCAATAACTATGTCTGATATTAGACCTTTATCAGATGAGAATTTTTGTTTATTTAACTAACTATCTCCATTATGTATATTTTGGATATGAGACCCTTATCAGATGTGAGATTTTGTTCTATTTATCTGATTCCTTGTGTTTAATAAGTGTATTTTTGATATTGGACCTTTACTAAGGAGAGATTGTGTTTTTTCTAATTTCTTTTTTCCATATGTATATTTTAGATGTTAGAATTTTAACAGATGAGAATTTTTGTTTTATTTATCTAATTATGTTCAATATTTAAATTTGGGGCATTAGACATTTAGCTGATGAGAATTTTTGTTTTATATATCTGATTTATTCCATTCAATATATATAATTTGTATATTAAACCTACCACTGATAATTTTGTAATTTATAATTTTTTCATATCAGTATATATATATATATGTTGGATATTTGAACTCTATCAGTTGACTATTTTTGTTTTATTTACCTGATAACTTGTTTTTATTTTTGGTTGTGAGCCTAGCCTTTAATGGCTGAGCCATCTCTCCAGCCCAGATATCTTGTTTTTAATATGTATTTTTGTATATTAGACTTTTATCAGATGAGAATTTGTGTTTTATTTATCTGATTTCCTGGGTTCAACATGAATAATTTGTATATTACACCTTTAGCATTTGAGATGAACTTAATATAACAATACATATCTTTCAATAACAGCATTGGACATCAACACTCTCGTTTGCCTCATAAATAGAGAAAAAACAAAATTTTAATTTTAATTTTTAGTTTAGAAGTGAGCAACCACCATTTATGGTGTTTCCCAGACACACAACTCGGGTTCAACTCCTCACAGTAAAATGACTCACAAGTTAGACTGGCTTGAACTGGGGTTTGGGCTGACTATAGCAGTTAGCACAGAAGGCTATCTAAATATTCCTAAAAGTGGCTAGGTAAGGAGTTAGAGGTCTATAAAATTAGTAAGGCTGAACGGAAGGAGGGTCAGAGCTAAATTGTGTAAAGCTGTTACTTAATGTCCTCCTGACCAAGGTGGTGTCTCCTTGTGGAATTAGATTAAATCAGGAGACTTACATGTGGACTGTTGTTACTGCTAGTCCTTGAAAGTGGCCAAGGGAGATATCTGATTCCAGAGGTAGCCTTTTCTGAGGCTGTTCTCCAAACACCTTGAATGTGTATGTGCAGAGAGTGACCAGTACACACTGTTAGCCCTTCTTAAGGAAAAGTCAGCTGGGAAAACTATGAAAGCACACATGATTTTCATGACAGAAGACAGATGATATATAACAAGTAACACCAAAAACTCCTTGGAATTTGGCTTCCTCTGAAGGAAATCCTTGATCCCTCCTGGAAGTGACTTTGCCATAACCATCTGAGTTCTTATGATATATTCCTGTGGCTTGCAGCACCAAATATACACATTAAAACTAGGAAATCAGAGTGATTAAAAAATTTATATCTGATAAATGTCTAATATCAAATATATACTTAAGGAACACAAGAAATCAGAGAAACAAACAAACAAAAAAACACTCATAAAGGTCTAATATCAAAAATGTACTTATTGAACACAAGAAATTAAAAAAACAAAACTTCTCACCTAATAATGGTCTAATATCCATAATATACATAGTAAACACAGGATACCAGATAAGTAAAAAAAATTTTTGATCAGATAAAGGTTTAATTATAAAAATATACATATTGAACACAAACAATTAAATACAACAAAAATTCTCCTCTGATAAAGGTCTACTATCTAAAATTACATGTTGAACACAAGAAAACAGATAAATAAAACAAAAATTGTCATCAGATTAAAATCTAATATCCAAAATATATGTATAATGAAACCAACAAATTTGATAAATAAAACAAAAATTCTCATTTGATAACGTCCTTATTGAACACAAGAAATTAAACAAAATTTATCTTGTCTAATAAGAGTTTAACATAAAAATATACATATTGAATATAATTAGGTTAAAAAAATATTCCCATGTGAAAAAGGTCTAATATCTAAAATATACATATTGAACATAATTGGATAAATAAAACAAAAGTTATCATCTGATAAATGTCTAATATCATAAAAGTACTTAATGAATACAAGAAATTAAATAAAACAAAACATTTTCTCTGGCAAATGTTTAATATCCAAAATATAAATATTGAACACAAGAAGTTAAATAAAAGAATTCTCATCTTATAAAGGTCTAATATAAAAAATACATTGAACATAAGAATTCAGATAAACAAAACTAAAATTCTCATTGGATAAAGTCCAAAATTCACATATTAAACACAGGAAATCATAAAGAGAAAACGAAAGAAATCATAAAACAAAAACAAAATTCTCATGTCATAAATGGCAAATATTAAAAATATACTTATTGAACACCAGAAATTAAATAAAACAAAAAAATCTCATCTGGTAAAAGTATAATATTCAAAATATACATATTGAACACATGAGATTAAATGTTAAAAATTCACCAGGTGGTGGTGGTGCATGCCTTTAATCCAAGCACTCGGGATGCAGAGGCAGGAGGATCTCTGTGAGTTCAAGGCCAGCAGGTTTCCCAAAGTGAGTTCCAGGAAAGGTGCAAAGCTAAATGGAGAAACATTGTCCTGAAAAACGAAAAATAAATAAATAAATACATTTTAAAAATTCTCTTCTGATAAAGGCCTAATATTAAAAATATACATTGAAACCAAGAAATCAGATAACTAAAACAAAACATCTGATCTGTTAAAAATTTATAACCCATAATATACAGAGTGAAGAAGAAATCAGATAAATAAAACAAAAATTCTCATCTGATTAAGGGCTAACTAATATCAACAGTATACATATTGGACCCAATAATTCAGATAACTAAAATAAATTTTCTCACCTTAAAAAGGTTTAATATCAAAAATATACATATTAAAAATAATTAGGTAAATAAAACAAAAATTCTCATCTGCTAAAGGTCTAATATGAACAATATACTTATTGAACACAAAATTAAAAAACAAAATTCTCATCTAATAAAAATTTAATATCAAAAATACACATATTGAACATAATTAGGTAAACAAAAAATTCTCATCTGCTAAATGTATAATATCAACAATATACATATTGAACACAAGAAGTCATAAAAAGTAAACAAAATTCTCATGTGATAAAAGTCAAGTAACAAAAATATAGTTATTGACACAAGAAACTAAGTAAAACAAAAATTCTCACTTGATAAAGGTCTAGTATCCAAAATAGATATTAAACCCAAGGAACTAGATAAATAAAACACAAATTATCATCTGATCAATTTCTAATATTCAAAATATACAGTGAATGCAAGAAATTAGATAAAGAAAAGAAAATTTTTATTTTATAAAAGTATAATATCAAATATATACACATTGAACTCAAGAATTCAAATAAATAAAACAAAATTCTCAGCAGATACATGCCTATTCTTGATAATATATAGAGTGGAGACAAGAAATCTGATAAATAAAACAACATTTCTCATCTGATAAAGGTCTAATATCAAAAAATATACATATTGAACACAAGAAATTAAATAAAAAAATAGTCTCACCTGATAATGGTCTTAATCCAAAATATACATGTGAACACAGGAATTCAGATGACTAAAACAAAAACTCGCATCTGTTATCCATAAAATAGAGAGTGAAGACAAGAATTCCATTAAATAAAACAGAAATTTGCATCTGATATAGGTCTAATATCAAAACTATAAATATAAAGCTTAATTAGGTTAATAAAACAGAAATTCCCTTCTTATAAATGTTTAATTCAAAAAATATACATTTTAAACATGAATAAATAAAACAAAAAGTCTACTCTAATAAAGATCAAATATCCAAAATTCCATATTGAACCAAAGAAATCAGATATATAAAACAAAAATTCTCATTTGAAAAAGGTCTAATATCAGAAATGTATTTATTGAACACAAGAAATTAAATAAAACAAAAATTCTCCACTGATAAAAGTCTAATATCAAAAATTACATTTTGAACACAAGAAATGATATAAATTAAACAAAAATTGTCATCAGATAAATATCTAATATCTAAAATATACATACTAGACCCATGAAATCAGATAAATAAAATAAATATTCGCATCTAATGAAAGTTTAATATCAAAAATACAAATATTGAACATAATTAGAAAAAAAAAACCAAATACTCCCAACCAAAAAAGGTCTAGTATCCAAAATACATATTGAACCCAAGAAACTAGATAAACCAAACAAAATTATCATCCGAAAAAGATCTAATATCCGTAGTACATATTGAATCCAAAAAACAGATTTAAAAAAATTCTCATTGAAAAAGATCTAAGATCCATAGTACATATTGAATCCAAAAAACAGATTTTAAAAAAATTCTAATTGAAAAAGGTCTAATATCCAAAACATACATATTGAACTATAAAAATCAAATAAATTAAACAGAAATTCTCATCTAATAAAGTCTAGCATCAAAAATATACATAAAGAACCTTATTAAGTAAATGAAACATATAATCATCTGATAAAATTCTAGTATCTATAACATACACACTGATCACAAAAATTTAAATAAACAGAAATTTTATCAATAAAAATCTAATATATTAAACACAAGAATTCAAATAAAACAAAAATATTATTTTAATAAAAATCTAATAACAAAAACATACCTATTGAATAAAAGAAATAAAATAAAATAAAAATTCTCAACTGAAAAATGCTTACTATCCAAAATATATCTAGTAAACCAGCATATCATTAAAAACAACAAATTCTCATGTGATAATGTTCAAATATAAAAAATATAATTATTGAACACAAAAAATTAAATGAAAAATTTTCTGCAGATAAGATCTAATATCGAATGTATACATACTGATCACAAGACAACTGATAAATAAAAGAAAAATCTCATCTGATTAAAGTCTAATATCCAAAATAAACATATTGAACACAAGAAATTATATGAAACAAAAATTCTTGTCTGATAAATGTCTAATAATAAAAAAATACTTACTGGACAAAAGAAACTAAATAAAATAAAAATTCTCCTCTTTTAAAGGTCTAATATTAAAAAAATACATTGAACACTAGAATCCAGATAAACAAAACAAAAATCCTCATCTGATAAATGTCTAATATCCAAAATATACATAATAAACACAAGAAATCATAAAAAGAACAAAATTCTCATGTGATAGTGTCAAATATAAATATAATTATTGAACAAAAATTAAATAAAAAACTTCTCTGCAGATAAATATCTAATATCCAAAATATGGACATTGATCACAAGACAACAGATAAATAAAACCAAAATTTGCATTTGATTAAAGTCTAATATTCAAAATATTCATACTGAACACAAGAAATTATATAAACCAAAAATTCTAACCTGTTAAAAGACTAATAACCAGAAAACCACATTGAAAACCAAGAATCAGTTACATAAAACAAAAATTCTAATCTGATAAAGCTGAAATATCAAAAATATATTTATTGGACACAAGAAATCAAATAAAAAAAAAATGTTTCTTTGTAAATATTCTAATACCCAAAATTTACATATTGAACACTAGAAGTTCAATAAAACAAAAATTCTCATCTTATAAAGGCCTAATACCTAAAATATACTTATTGATCACAAAAATTAGATAAATAAAAAAATCTCATGTGATAAAGTTATATAATATCAAAATATACATATTGAACAAAAATAGATAAATGAAACAAAAATTCTCATTTGATTATGTTCTAACATCAACAGAATAGGTACTGGACCCAAGAAATCACATAAATAAAACAAAACTTCTCATCTAATAATGCTCTAATATCCAAATTATACATATTGAACATAATAGATAAAGAAAACACAAATTTCCATCTGATAAAAGTCTGTCATGCACAATATACAGATGGAACACAAGAAATTAAACAAGACAAAATTCTGATCTGATCAAGGTCTAATATCCAAAATACATATTGAACCCAAGAAATCAAATAAATAAAACAAAAAGTATAATATCCAAATTTTATATATTAAGCAGAAGAAAGAAGAAAAAGAGAACAAAAATTCTCATATAAAAAGTTCTAATATTCACAATGTACTTACTGACCACAAGAAATCAGATAAATAAAACAGAAATTTCAGATAAATAAAACATAAATTATGATCAGGTAAAGGGCTAGTATCCAAAATAAACTCACTGAACCCAAGATATCACATAAATAAAACATAAATTCTCATCTGATAAAAGTCATATCCAAAGTACACATATTGAACACAAAAAATCAGATAACTAAATCAAAAATACATATCTCATAGAAGTCTAATGTCCAAAATATACATATTGAACATTATTAGATAAATGAAGCAAAAATTTTCACTTGATGCAGGTCTAATATCCAGAATATATAGATTGAACTCAAGAAATTAAATAAAACAAAAATTTTCACCTGAAAAAGGTCTATATACAAAATCTACATATTGTGTACTAGAAATAAAGAAAATACAACAATTCTCATCAGATAAATGTCTCATATCCAAAATATCCAAATTAAACACAAGTAATCAGAAAAACAAAAAATTCTCACGTGATGAAGATCAAATATCATATATATTCATATTGAACATAGAAATTAGGTAAAACATAATTTCTCACCTGATAAAGTTCTAATATCCAAAATATACATTTTGAACAAAAGAAATCAGAAAAAGAAAACAGAAATCTTATGTGATACAGGTCAATATCAAAAATATACTTTTTGTACATAAAAAATTAAATAAGGGCTGAAGAGATGGCTCAGTGGTTAAGAGCACTGACTACTTTTCAAAAGGTCCTGAGTTCAATTCCCAGCAACCACATGGTGGCTCACAACCACTTGTAATGAGATCTGGTGCTCTCTTCTGGCCTGCAGGGACACATGCAGGCAGAATACTGTATACATAATAAATAAATAAATGTTGAAAAAATTAAATAAAACAAAAATTCTCATGTGATAAAATTTGAATATCCAAAATATAGCTATTGAATACAAGAAATCAGATGAAAACAAAATATTCTCACTTGATAAAGATCTACTATACAAAATTTACACATTGAACAGAAGAAATTAGATAAATAACAAAAAAATTCTCTTCTAATGGAGGTAAAATACCCAAAATATTCATTTTTAACATAATTAGATGAATACAGAAAATATTCTCATCTGATAAATCTATGATCCAAAATGTACACATTGAACACAAGAAATTAGACAAATAAAATAAAAATTCTCATTTGATAAAGGTCTATTACAAAAAAACAGAGAAACAAACTAGAATTTCTCATTTCATGAAGCTCTATTAACTAATATATACAATTTGAACATAGTAAATAAATGAAACAAAAATTCCCATGTGATAAAAGTCTGATATCAAAAATATACTGATGGAACACAAGAAATTAAATATAACAAAAATTCTCATAGATACAGGTCTAATATCCAAAATATACATATTGACCACAAGCAATAATGTAAAACACATATTCACCAGTTACTGTCTAATATCCAACATATACATATTGAACATAAGAAATCAGATAAGGAAACAAAAATTATCATTTGATAAAGGTTGAATATCCCAAATATACACATTGAACACCAAAAAACATGTAAATAAAAAAAAAATCTGATAAAGGTCTAATGTCCAAAATATACATATTGAAGAGACTTAGGTAAATAAAACAAAAATTCTCATCTGATAAAAGTCTAGTATCAAAAATATACATACTGAGTACAAAAAATTTAATGAAACAAAGATTTTCACCTGATAAAGGTCTAACATAAAAATATGCATATGGAACAAAAAATTAAATAAAAGTTGTCATCTGATAAATGTTTATTATCCAAAAGTTACATATTGAACACAAGTAATTATATAAATAAAACAAAAATAATCATCTGGTAAAGGTCTAAGTTTAAAAATATATTTAATGAACACTCAAAAATAAATGAAACATAAATTCATACCTGATCAAGTCTAATATCAAAAATCTTCCTATTGAAAACAAGAAATTAGATAAACTAAACAAATATTTTCACAAATAAAGGTCTAATATCCAAACATTTCAGAGAAACTCATTGTGAAGTAGGATGTTTTTGATATTAGACATTTATCAGATAAGAATTTTTGATTTTCTTAATTTCTTGGGTTCCATATGTATATATTTGATATTAGACATTTATCACATGAGAAATTTTGTTTTATTTATGGAATTATGTTCATTATGTATATTTTGGACATTAGAATTTTATCAAAAAATAATTTTTTATTTACATGGCTTCTTTAGTACAATGTGTATAGTTGGAATTTAGTTCTTTTTCAGATAAGAATTTTTGTATTATTTATATGATTTCTAGTTTTCAAGATGTATATTTAGGATCTAGTCTTTTATCACTTGAGAATTTTTGTTTCATTTACTTTCTTGTTCAATATGTATGTTTTCAATATTAGATTTTTATCAGATAAAAATTTGTGTTTTATTTTACAGATTTCTTGCATTCACTATGTATGTTTTGGATATTAGAATTTTTTTTTTTTTGCTTTTTCGAGACAGGGTTTCACTGTGTACCTTTGCGCGCTTCCTGGAACTCACTCTGTAGACCAGTCTAGCCTTGAACTCACAGAGATCTGCCTGCCTCTGCCTCCCAGGTACTGGGATTAAAGGCATGCACCACCAAAGACCAGTTTAGACTTCTTTTTACTTATCTAATTATGTTCAATATGTACATTTCAGGCATTAAACCTTTACCAGATGAGAATTTTTGTTTTATTCATCTGATTTCTTGTGTTCAAAATGTATATTTTGTATACTAATATGTTCCCATTTAAAATATTTGTTTTATTTAATTTTGTTTGTTCCATATGTATATTTTTGATATGAGACATTTATCACATAATATGTTTGTTTTATTTAGCTAATTATGTTCCATATGTATACTTTGGAAATTAGACCTTTATCACATCAGAATTTTTCTGTTTTTTATCTGATTTCTTGAGTTCAATGTGTATATTACTATATTAGTCCTTTATCAGATGGGAATTTTTGTTTTATTCATGTAATTAAGTTCAATATGTGTATTTTGGATATTTGACCTTTATCAGAATAGAATTTTGTGTTATTTATTTGATTTCTTGTGTTCAGTATGTAAAATATGGATATTGGTCCTTTATGATATGAGAATTTTTGTTTTATTTAACTCATATATTGTGTTCATCATGTATATTTTGAATATTGGACATTGATCAGATGAGAATTTTTGTTTTATTTTTCTGATTTCTTGTGTTCAATATGTATATTATGAATATTAGGCCTTCATCAGATGGGAATTTTTTTATTGTTTACTTTATTTCTTGTGTTCTATATGAATATTTTGGATATTATATCAGGAGAGATATTTTGTTTTATTTATTTGATTTCTTGTGTTCAATATTTATATATTGGCTATTAGTTCTTGATTATGTGAGAATTTTTTTATTTAATGTCTTGTGTTTGAAATATTTATATAGGATAATAGATGGTTATTTAATGAGAATTTTTGTTTTATTTTTCTGATATCCATTAATATGTAAATTTTGAATATTAGATATTTATCAGATGAGAATGTTTGTTTTATTTATCTGATTTCTTGTGTTCAATACATATATTTAGGATATTAGATCTTTATCAGAAAAGAATTTTATATTTTAATTTATTGTGGTCAATAACTATAGTTTGAATATTAGACCTTTTTCAGATGAGAATTTTTGCTTCATTTACTTGAATTTTGAGTTCAGTAACTTTATTTTGGATATGAGACCTTTATAAGGTGAGAAGTTTTGTTTTATTTATCTTATTTCTTGTATTCAATATGTATATTATTGATATTAGAATTTTATCAGGTGAGAATTTTTGTTTTATTTAGCTTACTTTTATAATATGTATGAAACTTGTCAAGAATACACACTTACAATTTTGTCACATACAATTCCTTCACTTTCAAGGCAAGTTAAATAAATTTTGCAGGTGTTCTTATGTGATATAATCATTTGAGATAATACTGTAACCAATAACATTTATCTTTCCTAAATGCTACAAATCTGAATTGTGAAACAATGTTGAACTCTGGGCATAAATTGCATTAAGTAAGATTTTCAAAGCAAAGAATCTAGCAGACACAATTTTATATAATTAAATGTAATAAAAATATAAATAATTTTAAAATGATTTAAATTTATAATGTATAATTTATATACATACTTAAATGTAATTAAATAAAAATATACCTTTTTCACACTGAAGAATTTTTTGTGTTTGTGTGGAGCTGAGGATCGAACCCAGGGCCTTGGGCTTTCTAGGCAAGTGCTGTACCACTGAGCTAAATCCCCAACCCCCACACACTGCAGGATGTTAACCACCTTCAATGCACACATAGGCAGGTCCCAATGCATTCATTATCTCAATGAAAAAATAAGACTTCCAACAGGACAAAGATGTGTTTGATGATCAGCACCAGGGGATTTATGGGCAAACATTGGTGGATTGATGATGCAAAATTTTCAATTCAGGAACACATGTATTGATTAAAAATTAAAAATAAAATTAAAAGACTGACACCATTGAAGAGAAACTACAATAGCTTGATTTGGAGATTATTTTTTCCCTGTTTACTTAACAGGATCAACTTTGATAAAATAAATTTTGCTTTATCTTATATTTTAACTTGTCTTGTTTCATTTTTATCTCTTTTAATGAGAGACAAAATAAATGTGGAGGGATGGGGATTTAGGGAAAAACTGGGAAAAGTGGTGGTCATGTAAACTATAATCAAGATATATGGTATAAATATATAAAAATGTAAAAATAATGTATTTTGCATACATACAAAAAGGATTTCTAGAGATTTTCTTTACTGTTGATGGAAGAATATTATACATAAAGTGAACATATCCTATATTTTCTGTGATTGCACACATACACCCTCAAAGTAGTGGTATGTTCTCATCAGAATATTTATAGAAACAAAAAGTGCAATAACCAAATTGTCAATTTATACACAAAATAGTTATAGAAACAAGACATGGAGTTTTGAACACAGTGCCTATGTGAATTAGTGTGTTAATTATATCTTAAATAAAAAACATGGATTTTGATGACAAAGTTATTTGGTTTCAAACATACCACTCCTAACTTTTTCCACAGGTGCTGTTTCTATGGGTGGCCCTACTGAATTTAAAAACTATCTTCTTAACTCATCATAGACTTTATGAGATAGAAAGAAGGAATTAATCCATTTAAATATAAATGCTTTATTTGAAAGTCTCTAGATGAAACAGTTTTTTGGTTATTGCTTCTTGAATTTAAAGAATGATGTAGTCACTGACACCCAGAGAATTTGCAGGATAATTCATAGTTGTATTAATTAAGGTTTTAAATGACATCATTAATTCATACTTGTATTAATCAAGGTTTTGCATGACATCATTTTGTAAACTATATGACTTTCATTTTCAAAACTCAATATGTGTTTATTAAAAGATGTAATTAAGGATGATGTACTCTGTGGCAGTATCAATTGCCATATAGGTATATGTTTCAAATATTTGTCATTATAAGCATGGGCAAGGAATCATAAATAATTATCTGTTGTGTATTTTGAACAGAAAAATTTAATCACAAAATTATTTCTGTGCATTTTTTTTACATTTTTAATGAACTAGTATCACGTTTCATGTGAAACCTCATTTTTATTTCATCTGGCAACGCTCACTACTATTTGATCTTTCCAAACACCTGAGTTCTGATGAGCAAACATATGGAGCCACATGATGCTTGGGGCCAGAGACTCAGGAATGTTAATTTGCTGCATTGTTTCCTCACCAGAGCAACGAAATGGGAAAATAGAACCAATGACTATAGAGTCAAAGAACTGTGAAGATTTGGTCCTATCTGGCCAGCACTCTCATCTGGGCCAGAGATCTAATCCAGCCCAGAGCTTGCATCTGGACCAGAGAGAGGCTCCCTAAATCTATCAGCTCTGTCTGGACCAAGTACACTGATAAGACCAAGAATGAATCCACAAGGAGATGGGCAGATGTCAAGGCAGAAGTACATACAACAAAATAAAGAGCAATACAGCATCACCAGAACCTAGCCCTCCTCCAACAGCTAGACCTGAACATCATGGAATGGAAGAAGAAGAAAACAACCTAATAAGTACCATCATGAAGAGGCTTAGAGCCTTATATAGAAAAAATCAAAAATAAAGTGGAGGAACAGACAAACAAAAAATGGGAAGAACGCTATAAAAAACTAGAGGAAAGGACAATTAATGCAGAAGAAAACAATAAATCCCTGAAAGAAAATCATGAAAAAGCAATGAAAGAGATGAGGGAAACAGTTGCTCATTTCTAAATTAAAATTTTTTTTTCCTCTATTTATGAGGCAAACGAGAGTGTTGATGTCCAACAATGTTATTGAAAGATATGTATTGTTACATTAAGTTCATCCAAAATGATTTGTCTCCTTAATCCTGGGGCCTCCTTATACAATGCTCCCTGAGCCATGTGTGTATTGATGGGATCATACCAGGCATGTTTGCACGTTTGTTTCATTTTATAACCAGGAAAGGATGAGGTGCAGAGAGTTTCATTGAAATGACCGAAAATCGTAAATTTTTATAAAATATGGATGACAGGTGTTAAAAAAAAAAGACCTGCCATCTCTCCAAATGTCATGTACTTAAGAATGATATTGAAGCTGATTTCCTAGGCATGGACATGATTATTACAAAAATGAATCATCTCTCTCTCCTTCACACACAAGCACACACATATCCATACTCACAAATCATCTGTGAACATAAAAGTACAGTATATATATATATATATATATATATATATATATATATATATATGATGTAAAACAATATGCTCATAACATTGTCTGATCTAACTGGGATCCAGATATGAATGTATAGCTGGATATTATATTTATATAATTGCTTGACCTCCCCACCTCCAAAATATTTCAGAAGGAAGTCATTCTTCCATGTCTGCAAATCCCAGGACAGGAGTTAAGGATAGAATATTCATGTTGCTGCCTCTCAGTTTCCATCTCCTTAAGAAGAATGGATAAAGAAAATGTGGTACATATACACAGTGGAGTACTATTCAGCCGAGGAAAAAAATGACATCTTGAGATTTGCATGCAAATGGATGGATCTAAAAAAACACATCATGAGTGAGGTAACCCAGGCTCAGAAAGATAAACATGGAATATACCCACTCATAGTAGGATACCAGATGTAAATCAAAGATGATTAGACTGCTGCACAACTTCAGGAAGACTACCTAGATAACAGGACACTAAGAAAGACACAGGGATCACCACAATGATAGAGAAATAGACAGATCTACATGAAAAACCTGCATGTGAGTGGGGCTAATGAAGGGCAAGGTTCAAGAGAGCTTAGGGGATCAGGAGATCCCAGCTGGATCAAGAACAGAGAGGGAGCACAAGAAATAAGAGACTATGATAAATGAAAACCACATAAGAATAGAAAGAAACAAAGTGCTAGAGAATTCCCCAGAAATCCACAAAGATAGCCCCACTGTAGACTACCAGCAATGGTAAAGACAAAGCCCAAACTGACCTAGTCTGGTGAACAGATGGCCAAACACCCTAATTGTTGTGCTAGAAATCTCATCCAATGACTGAGGGAGGTGGATGTAAAGATCCATGAGCAGGCCCCAGGTGGAGCTCCAGGAGTCCAATTGGAGAGAAAGAGGAGGGATTATATGAGCAAGAATTGTTGACACCAAGATTGGAAAAAACACAGGGACAAAAAGCCAAACTAATAGAAATACATGAACTATGAACCAATAGTTGAGGAGTCCCCAACTGGATCAGGCCCTCTGTGTAAGAGTGACTGTTGAGTAGCTTGAAGTGTTAGGGAAGAATCATGCAGTAGGGCCTGGACCTGTCCTTATTGCATGAGCTGGCTGTTTGGAACCTGGTGCTTATTCAGGGACACTTCACTCAGCCTTGGAGAAGGGGACTGGATCTGACTGGACTGAATCTACCAGGTAGATGAAACCTAAACTTTAAGTTAAGAAACAATGAAACAATTTTGCTAATGTTATGAATCATAATTCAAATATTTGATATGCAGGATATCTGGTATGCAACCACCAATGGGGTGGTGACCCACAGCTTGAGGACCACAGCTCTGAATGCAGGCAGAAATCTCCTCAAATCCTGGCAGTGATGCTAAGGCAGTGTGATTATTAGTTTTTATTATCAGACTGAATGAAACTAGTCACCTGGCAATACAGGCCCTCAATGAGGAATTATATAGAGAAGATTTACTTGAACATGTCTCTGTGGGATTTTATTAATTGTTAATAGTGATAAGACTCCCGAAAATGAGCAGAATCAATGAGATGTGTATTTCATGAAATGCTCATCTCTGTCTCAGAAGAAGAGATCCTACTTCCTTCTGAGCCAAACCTGTGTTTCCCTGGCAAAGTTTTCCAAAGACAGAGACACCCATAGACTCACAAAGCATTTCATCCTGTCAACAAAGTGCTGTGCTAAATTCTACCAATGTGTTATATACAACAAGCTTCATTTCAATGAATGTATTTTTCTTTGAATTTCCTGACCATGAAACTTTTCAGCTATGGGAAATTTGGTCTGAATTCACTTCGTTGATTATGAATTTCAGTCTTATGCTATATCCTTCCTATAGGTCTAATATCAAAAATAATCATATTTAACACAAGACATCAGATAAATGAAACCAAATTTCTCATCTGATAAAGATCTAACATCCAAAATATATATACTGAACAAAAGTCATCAGAAAAACCAAATATTTTCATGTGATTAAGTTCAATAACAAAAATATTGTTATTGAACATATGAAATTAGATAAAACAAAAATTATCATTTGATAAATGTGTAATACCCCAAATATACATATGGAGCACTGGAAATCAGATGAATAAAACAAAATTTCTCATCTGCTAAAGGTCTAATATTAAAATATATGTATTAAAGCCAAGAATCCAGATAAATAAAACAAAAATTCTCATCTGATAAAGGTCTATCATCCAAAATATACATATTGATAACAAGTAATCAAGAGCACCAAAAATGTTTATGTGATAATGATAAAATATCAAATAATGTTATTGAACATAGGAAATTAGATAAAACAAAATTTCTCAACTTATAAAGTGCTAATATCCTAAATATATATATTGAACACAAGAAATTAAATAAAATAAAAATTCTTCCATCATTAGTGCCTATATCTAAAATATACATATTGAGCACTAGAAATCAGATAAATAAAATTAAATTCTCATCTGATCAAGGTCTAAAATCAGAAATATATACATTGAACATATGTTACTATACTGGATTGAAACTGTAGAGTTCTAATCAGTTTGGTAAAGCCTTTGTACATCACAACACTCTTTAATTTCATGAAAGAACACATAATTGAGAAGAACCCTATGAAATTAAACAGTGTGGTAAAGGCTTTGCACAGCCCTATATAAAAACACATACTGGAGAGAAACCCTATGAATATAATCAATGTGGTATTGCCTAGTCAAAACACAAAGTAACCCTGTAACTGTTAAACTTTTAGTGTGCAGTTGGTCTCTTAAAGGCTTTCAATATAACATACTTTGAAGATCTGAAAGAAACCCCTACCAAAAGAAATCTGAATATATATAAATTGTTATGATCTTCAGCCAACATGCTTAAATTCAATTTCAAAAAAATGAATTATTTTGGAAAAAAAATCTAAAATGTGTCAATAATCTGTTCAAGTATTATAATATCTATTTTATTTTGTTTACATATTTTAACAAATATGGACAAAAGTCCTATGCATTTAAATGATAAGTAACACTTTTAGATTTTATACTTCTGTTCAAATGCATGAGATAATGAATTCTAATGAATTCTGATCTAAAATTTCATAGATATGCCATTTCAGTCGTTTTGATAATAGATCATATCTATGTGAACTTAGAAAAGGGTTTAATTTGGCCCTGGGTTCCACAGCAATACATGAACCTCTTAAAAGTGGCATGTAAACAAGTGTCAGATATGGCAGCTAAAACAGGCAGTTAAGAGTCACATTCTTGTCCTTGAAGCACAAAGCAAAAAGTGTAAATTGGAAATGGTGTGCAGATGTAAATGCTCAGGCCAACCCTCATGACTGATTTCTTCCTGCAGTGTACCATTTTCAAAATTTTCTCAAATGATATCACAGACTGAAAATGATAGATTACTCAGACTTCAAGACTGCATGCTTGCATTCTGTTACATGGACCAATTCATGATGGAGAAAAACTCTGTAATCATTTAGATGCCTCAAAACCCATGTTACCAGAATGATAATAGAAAAATATTCATGATTGAAAATTAGTTTAAAGATTTGTTTTAATTTTAATTATGGTGTGTGTGTGTGTGTGTGTGTGTGTGTGTGTGTGTGTGTGTTTTCTTCTGCATATATGTATGTGTATTTTGGTTCCCAAGAAGTTTAGAAACTTCGAGCTTCTTGTTGCAAGAATAACTAGAAGTCATCTAAAACCTGATCTTGGTCCAGGGGATGAACTTTTGTTAAAGGCTTGCCCGTGTCTCTATCCCTGTCAATATTTTAAAGCTTTTTATATCATCTAGAAGTCCAGAAATAGATAGGTACTCATACAAAAGAAAACACTGTTTATGTAAACAATTTGGTTAAGACTTTAGACAACACAGTTGTTTTCAGTTTTAATGAAAAAAAACTTGTTTTAAGTGGTTTTTATTGTAGCTTTGATGTAAGTAAGTTATTAACCATGTTCACTAAAGACTGGTATGAAAATCCCATTGTGGCATCTCTGGCAACTTTGGAGTAAGGTATTCAAGTGTGAGATATGTGTGGCAAATTCAATTAGTAAAGTTTATTTTGTGGTCCTTATATTAGTTCTGTGGCTTTTGTTCATAGTTTTTTGCACTTTCACTTTTTCAGAGGTGTTTTTTTGCTGCCTTGTATAGAATGGGATGACTATCTAAGTGGTTCATTTTTATTGAACTCTCAGGCAGTATGTGATCACACTTTCCAAGAAAGTATGTTTGTGAAAGGATGATGGATTTTTGTTCATGGTTGTAATTTTTATATTTAATATTCACAAATGTGCTTGAAATGTTTGTTATCCAGCCTGGCTTGAATGTAAGTAATTAGTCATGGATACATTAGAATTTAAAGTCCTTGTACAAGGGTCAAGGGGAAAGAGAGCTTAGGGGAGCAGGAGGTCTCAGCTGGATCAGGAATGAAGAAGGAAAACAATGAAAGAGATACCCTGATAAATGAAGACCCCATGGCAATAGGAAGAAGCAAAGTGCTAGAGAGGTCCCCTGAAATCCACCAAGATACCACCACAATAGACTACTGGAAATGGTCAAGAGAGTGCCTGAACTGACCTACTTTGGTGATTGCATGGCCGAACAACCTAACTGGCATGCTAGAACTCTCATCTATCTGATGGAAGTAGATGCAGAGATCCACACCCAAGCCCCAGGTGGAATTCTGGGAGTCCAATCATTGAGAGGGAGGAGGATTTTAAGAGCAAGAGATATTGAGACAATGGATGGATAAAGCATAGGGATAAATAGCCAAACTGGTGGAAACACATGATCTATGAAACAATAGCTGAGTAGTCCCCATGGAACTGAATCAGGCCCTCTGGATAAGAGAGACAGTTGATGTACTTGAACTTAGGAGGCCCCCAGACAGTCGAACTGGGACCTGTCCTTGATGCATGGGGTGGGTTTTTGGAGCATGGGGCCTATGCTGGGACACTTTGTTCAGCCTAGGTGAAGGGAGGAGGGTACTAGACTTGCCTTGACTGAATCTACCTGGCTGAGCTGAATCCCCAAGGGGAGTCCTTGCCCTGGAGGAGATGGGAAAGGGAGGTGGAATGGGGGGAGAGGAGGCAGACAGGAGAAGGAAGGACAGGGGAACACATACTGATATGTAAAATTAAATTGATCATAAAATTTTAAAAAATAAACAAAAAATAATAAGCTTCTCCCATCAAAGTGATTTAAAAAATCTGTTTATGCAAGCTTTATTGACTCTGATTTCTACCCCCAGCATGTAACAGGATCCTCATAAAGTTTTGCAACTCACAAATATATCTGTTACAGTAGTTTATGTTAAAAAATTTCCCCCCATTTTAATTGGGGCAGTTTACTTCCACTGAAATAAGCAAACTGTCCAAATAAGAATAGCAAGACTGAGAGGAAAATAATACTAGTTGGACTCAATATACATTATATGAATTCTAGTAAGTCACCAAAATCATTTATGTGCTTCTTTTAAAATACACCAAGGGGAACAGGTGGCATTTATTTGTTATTTGATTAGCCAGATACATATTAGAATTCTGAGATTGGAACAGACAAACACAACTCTACATTTAAGATCAAAGATGGTGATTTATACCTTTCCTCTTCATCTTCTTTGCTTTTAGCATCTCAAAGTGGATAATCAATAAAGAATAGCTAGCTGGTGAGTCTTTCCAAATGGCAAAGAACAGGAGCCATGCACAATATTTGGGAACAGTCATGAAGAGAAGTGTTAATTTTTTTTCAAGTTAAGTGATTCTCTGCTCTAAAGCATCATTTTCAGCATTTTTGTAAGTTTATGATCAGATTTCTTTGTTCCCAGAAAGAGATGTTCACGAGAAAGAGATGTGCAGCTTAGCTCATATACATGCTAGCTCATCACCCCCACCCAAAAAAACCCATTCAAACAAACAAAGTCCCACTTATGAAAGAAGTGATTTTATATGTCATGCCTTGTGAAAGCACCCATTTCCATGGTGCATCCCAACCCATATTTTTCTAGGTAGAAGAAACTGACATGCTGAGAGGGTAAACTGCCAAAGACATAACCAAGAATTACCTGGGTGTTCCTGCTGTCCTCCCCTTGATTTGTACTCTGTTCCTCAGACCTGCATTCTAAACCTGTGGTTTTTTCAATTAATAGCCCAAGACCTTTTTCTTCATGGATACCCTTGGATGCAGCTCAAAATGGCCTGTTAAGGAGAAAATCAAAGTGACTTCTCACATGTGATAAGTTCTATTTACTTTTGAAGGAGGAAATTTGTCAAAGATCTGTTTACAGAAACTGTAATGAAGAGGCACAGAAGTTAGAGGGAAACCAACACATCACAGGGATGTGTGTACATCAGCCCTGGAGTTAATCTCCAAACTGAGTTATCTAGTGGGACACATTGCCAGTCACTACTTATACTGCCACTAACCTGGAATTTAAGGTACTACTTTGCTCTCAGGATTAAGGAGCTTCTTCTGCCCTTCAAGGAAGGACATAGAATAAGACTGAAATTCATAGTCATGGCAGTGAATTTGGATCCAATTCCCCATAGCTGAAAAGTTTAATGGTCAGGAAATTCAAAGAAAATTACATCATCGAACTGAAGCTTGTTGTTTATAACACATTGGAAGAATTTAGCATAGCACTTGACATGGCAAGACAATATTAGGCGACATCTGTTGAAAGGGTGAAGTGTTGTATAAGTCTATGGGTGTCTCTGTGTCTTTGTAAAACTTTGGCAAGGAAACACAGGTTGGATTGTGAAGGAAGTAGGATCTATTCTTCTGAGACAAAGATGAGCATTTCATGAAATACACATCTCATTGACTGGTTAAAACCCCTCTCTCACAGAGCACTTTATTAACATCAATATTATGTAGAATTATCAGTCACAACAACTAAAAATGGGAAAAATTGATCATAGCCCACAATTCCTGGTAATAGTTCCAGTTTTGGAAAATCAAGGTAGGAACTCAGGTAATGATATCACATCCACAGCCAAGAGCAGAGATAAACAAAATTACCCATGTTGCCCATTTCTTTATGCTTATGAACTAGGTTCTTCATACTTACACAATATAGGTTGCAGAAAATGAAATTATTCTGCTCAGTTTTAGGGAGTCTTATCTTAATTAACAATTAATAAAATCCATCAGAGACATGTTCAAAGAAAATCTTATCTATATAATTCCTCATATAGGGTCCCTCTTCCCAGGTGACTAGTTTCATTCAGTCTGATAATAAAAACTAAGAATCACACTGCCTCAGCATCACTGCCAGGATTTCAGGAGATTTCTGCCTGCATTCAGAGCTGTGGTCCTCAAGCTGTGGGTCACCACCCCATTGGGGGATGCATATCAGATATCCTGTAAATCAAATATTGTAATTGTGATTCATTACATTAGCAAAATTGTTTCATTGTTTCTTAACTTAATGTTTAGGTTTCATCACAACATGAAGAACTATTGTTAGTGATATTTAAAGAGACAGAGAATTGGAAAAATTAAGAACCATTGATTTAGAGTGTCTAGTGGAACCCTAGTGTCTATTTTCCTACATATGAAGTGGCTTCCATAGGATTTTTGTGAATATCCATCACTCTATTGGAAATTCATGTTCTGTGCATAAGACTCCAGCTGTCTGGCCACCTTTACTACCCAGAAATAACAGAACAGTTTGAGCTACTCAAAAGACAGTAAAACTCCCACTACACACATGCTGATGACACAGATTTTAGTCCCACTGAACTCCACGACTGTATACCACTCCTATGAGGACTTTTCCCTAGGCTGTGTCATCCTCTTCTATAGTGATATTTTATTTGTATTGAAATGTGATTTTATTTATATGTTAATAAAGTTGCCTTGAGGTCAGAGCAAGCCAGAGCAGAAACTGGGCAGTAGTGGTGCACGCCTTTAATCCCAGCACTTGGGAGGCAGAGCTAGGTAGATCTCTGTGCCAGCATGGCAGACACATGCCTTTAATCTCAATAGCAACCATAGAAGACCTGGAGGTCTGTACAAACAGGCAGTGACGAGGAGGTCATGTGGCTGGGTTTACAAGCAATGAGAAAACAGAACAGGAAATCTATAAAAAAAAGATAGGACACAGAGAGGTAGGTCCTCTTCCTCTGGCATAACTCTGCCTAGCTATTCCCTGTAGACTCATTAACAGGAATATTGCTTAACAAGTGTCCTTCTCAGTCAGCATTAAGTCTATAATGTCTTGTGGCTAAGGAGACAAGGAGATGCAGGTAATTACAATGAACTATAGCATACATTAATTTTTGATATTATTACCTTGTGTACACAAAATTTCAGTAGGAGATAAACATTCAGATCCACACATGGACTGAATTAAAGGATGTCCAATCAATTGGAGAGAGATCTCTGGCTTTGGATGAAGAGTTTACTGAAGGTTTTCCCTTGTATCTCAGCAGTGGCTCCTGCTAAGTTTGGCTTGTCTTCTATTGTATTATGAGGAAAGACCATTAGCAGGGAAGCAATGTCAGTTCCCATGACATCTGCAGCTCTTCCCTGGACATTCTATTGTATCCTGGAGATCACTGGCCACCTCTGTGATGTCACCTTTCTTGTGGCAAATAAAACTGCCTGTGGGAAGTTTATTCAATATCTTCACCATTTACTGATGAACATGAAGGCATACTGTAGAGTCTAGTTCAGAAAGAGAATGGAAAGGGAAGAGATATCAGAGAATTACAGAAGAAAGCTGACCTTCAGCCTCAGTGTAAAACATCAAGAAAGAAATTGTCAAGGGAATTGTATAATGCATTGTGTGCAGGAAAAAGGAAGCTTCTTGGAAGACGTGGGCTTGAATGGAGTCTTCCAGTAATGGGTCACAGAAAGCTGCACTCTCTGGGAAACAACATAGCTCCCTGCTTGGCATGGCTCTTGAAATTCAAGGTTTCCCAGATATTAATTGTTCTGGCTCAGAGGTTAGGAACTGGTAAGGTCAAAGCTTTATGCTGGGAACTCTGCTTTTGTTCCATTTGGGGGGGTAGGCATTGATGAGTGAACATGAGATCAACATTAAGAGGGAGAGATTAATGAGATGTGCCAATTTCAAGGCAGGACATCACTGTACTTCAACCATACTGGGTAATGTTTGGTACTTCCCAGATGCTCTGTGTGTCCTAAGTTGTCAGTGAAGTGACTTGTTGAGTCTGGTGACAATGTTCTGCCCTTATATGTCTTCTCCATCAATAGTTATATGGTTAGAGTAACCTGTCAAGATTTTTGGGAACCTCTAAATGGTGGGGGTGATTGTGAATTATGGCAATTTTCTCCTGACTCATAAACCCACAGGCTTGTAGACTTGGCAGCCAAGTTGAATTCTGAGACTGTAGCCATGAATAAGCCTGAAGAGGCTGTTTTCTTCATTACTTTGTGCAATGCTAAGAAGGCAGACAGAATGTGTTAGCTGAGATAACCACTTCCTTCAAATAGAAAAGACAGCTGAGTTTCCCCAAGGGGGCTGCTGAAGCATGGGACAAAATAATTTGGGCTCTCACTGATTCATTGGTAAATAAGCTTTCTCAAACATTTGATTAGGGCTCAGGTAGGTCGGTCCATAATCTTTGCTTTGTCATACTGCAAGTTAATTTGCGTTCATCTACCCACAAGGAGCACCAGGGAGACACAATCCCACCAAAACTTCCTCTCCAAGATGCAGGTGAAGCAGAAGGTGCAGAGACTGACCAGTGAGCTACTAAAAATGACCATTGAAAGAAATTAACAGTGAGGTCACTTGAACTTCATCACAGAAGAGTACATGAAGAATAGGTATTCATTCTTTCAAACACTGTGGTTTCAATCTCAGGTCCACCTGGTCATCATTAATTCATTTTATATAAGGTCTGTGTCTCTGGTAGGCTGCATCTTCAGGTATTCCTTTGCCCAAAACCATGTCTCTGAATTCTTCCCAAATTCAGAACCTCAAATGTGTGCAGGAATGACATGAGGATAAAGACTATTCTGCCCCCTCTAAAAAGAAACAAAAACAGAGCCTGTGGCGTAAAGAAAGTGTGGTGCATACACACAATGGAGTACTACTCAGCAGAAAAAAAAACAATGAAATCATGAGATTTGCAGGTGAATGGATGGAATTAGAAAAACATACTGAGTGAAGTAACCCAGACTCAGAAAGACAAACATGTTTTTCTAATTTCCTGTCTTCTCTATGTTTATATTAGGTATTAGACCTTTATATGAGAATTTTTGTTTTAATTATCTGATTTCTTGTGTTCAATTAGTATAGTTTGGATTTTGGAACATTATCAGAGGAGAATTTTGGTGTTATTTAATTAATTGTGTTCTATAACTATTTGTCTGATATTAGACCTCTATCAGATGAGAATATTTGTTTTATTTAACTAATTATATCGAATATGTATATTTTGGATATGAGACCAGTACCAGATATATCCAAAATAAACATACTAGACACAAGATATTAAAGACAATATCAATTCTCATCTGATAAATGTCTAATATTAAAAATATGCATATGCAACCCAACTAGATAAATGAAACTAAAATTCACTTCAGATAAAGGTCTAAATCTCAAATATACATATTGAACACAAGAGATCATATAAACAAATGAAAATTTTCATCTTATGATGGTGAAGTATGCAAAATATACATAAGGACACAAGAAATCAGATCAATGAAACAAAAATTCTCACATAATAAACATCTAACATTGAAGATACACATATAGAAAACAAGAAATTAGAAAAACAAAACAAAATTTTCATGTGATAAATGTCTAATAAGAAAAATATACTTATTGAACAAAAAAATAAAATAAAACAAAAATTCTGTTCTGATTAAAGTCTATTATAAAAAATATGCCTATTGAAAACAAGAAATCAGATATCCATGTTGAACAAAAGAAATCAGAACAATAAACAAAAATTCTCATCTGTTAAAGGGCTAATATACAAAATATACATATAGAAAACAAAAAATCAACTACATAAAACACAAATGTATATTTAAAATATACATATTGACATTACTGCATAAATAAAACAAAAATTCTCCTCTGATAAATGTCTAATTGAAAACATACATAGTGAACACAAGAAATAAAAAAAAAAACAGAAATTCTCTCCTAACAAAAGACTAACATCCAAAATATACATATTGAATACATGAAATCACATAAATATAAGAAAAATTCTAATCTCATTAAGGTTTAATGTCAAAAGTATGTCTATTCTCATATGAAAAATTCTAATATCTGAAATATAATACTGAACACAAGAAATTAGATAAACAAAACAAAATTTCTCATCTGATAAAAGTCTAATATCAAAGTATACACATTGACCAGAAAAAATCATGTAAATAAAGTGAAAATTCTCATCTGATAAAGTTCTAATATCCAAAATATACATATTGAACACTAGAATTCAGATAAATGAAACAGTACTTCTCATCTCATAGAGGTCTAATATCCAAAATATAAATACTGAACACAAGAAAATAAATAAAACCAAATTTCACATGATAAAGGATTAATGTCCCAAATATACCTATTGAAAACAAGAAATCAGATAAATTAAACTAAATTTCTTACCTGATAAAGGTCTAATATTCAAAATATATAGAGAGAACACAAGAAATCAGAAAAACAAAACAAAATTCACATGTGATAAAGATAAAACATAAAAATATACTATTGAACACCAGAAATTAAATGAAACAAAATTTTGAACTGATAAAGATCTAATATCAAACATATCCATATTGAACATAATTAGAAAAAAATCTCATCTGATAAAAGTATTATATCCAAAATATACATATTGAATACAAGAAATTAATTAAATAAAAATTCTCACCTTATAAATAACTAATATCGACTAGGCAGTGTTGGCACACGCTTTTAATCCCAGCACTCTGGAGGCAGAGGCAGCTGGATTTCTGTGAGTTCAAGGCCAGCCTGGACTACAGAGCTAGTCCAGGACAGGCTCCAAAGCTACTGAGAAACTCTGTCTCAAAAACCGAAAAAAGGAAATATTTGAGGTTGGGAATTTAGCTCAGTGGTAGAGCACTTGCATAGCAACCACAAGGCCATGGGTCAGATTCCCATCTCTCCCCCCCAAAAAAAACTAATATCCAAAATATGCAACTGAACAAAAGAAATCATATATAGAGAACAAAAATTCTCATCAGATAAAGGTCTATATCAAAATATACATACTGAATTTAAGAAATAAGAAAAAACAAAATTCCCACCAGTAGGTCTAATATCCAAAACATGCATATTGAATATAAGAAATTAAACAAAACAAACATTATCATCTGCTTAAGTTCTAATATCCAAAATATTCACACTGAACAGAATATATCAGACAAATAAAACAAAATTCTTATCAGATAATTGTCTAATATCAAAAATATACTTATTGAACACAAGAAATTATATAAGACAAAAATTCATTGAGTTGGGGATTTAGATCAGGGATGGAGCACTTGCCTAGAAGCACAAGGTCCTGGGTTCAATACTTAGCTCAAAAAAAGACAAAAATTCACACCATTAAATTTTTAATATCCAAAATATATATTGAATACAAGATATAATATATAAAACAAAAATTGTCACCTGATAAATGTCTAATATCCAAAATATTTTTAGTGAATACAATAATGTATAATAAAAAATTTCACATGTAAATTTTCTCATATACAAATCACATCTAATAAACAATAGAAATCCAATGAATAAAACAAAAATTCTCACATGATAAAAGTCTAATTAACAAAATATACATATTAAACACAAGAAAACAAATAAGACAAAACAAAAATTCTCATCTGATAAATGCAAATATGAAAAATATACAGATTTAACACACAAGTAGGATAAAAAATTCTCATCTCATAAAGGTCTGAGATACAACATACACATAGATCACAAGAAATCAGATAAATAAAACAAAAATTCTGAACTGATAAAGGTCTAACTTTAAAAATAAGCATACTGAACACAGAAATAGTAATAAAATGAAAATTCTTACCTGATAAAGGTCTAATGTCCAAAATATAATTATTAAAAACAAAAAATTAAATAAAAGAAAAATTTTCAAATGATAAATCTGTGATATGCAAAATATACATATGAAACAAAAGATATCAGATAAATAAAACAAAAATTCTCAAATGCGAAAGTTGTAATATACAAAATATACATGTTGAACACAAGAAATCAGATAAATAAAACCCAGATTCTCATCTGATAAAATGAACAATATACAAAACATAAACATTAAGAACAAGATATCAGGTACATAAAACAAAAATTGTCAACTGATAAAGTTCTAATATCCAAAATATATATACTGATATCAAAAAATAGAAACAAAAAAATTCTCACTGGTAGGCCTAAGATACAAATTATACATATCGAATGTAATAAATCAGAGATATAATACAAAAAATCTAATCAGATAAAGGTCTAACACCCCAAATTGAAATATTGAACATAATTAGATAAATAAAACAAAAATTCTCATCTGTTAAAATTCTAACTTCTAAAATATACACATGGAACACAGAAATTAGAAAAAACAAAATTTCCCCTCAGTAAAGGTCCAATATATAAAATATACTTATTAAACACAAGAAATCAGATAAATAGAATAAAATCTCACATCTGATAATGGTCTCATATCCAAAATATACATATTGGATATAATTAGTTAAATAAAAATAATCTCATCTGGTAAAGGTATAATATCAGACATATAGATATTGAATAAAATAAATTAAATAACACCAAAATTCTCCTCTGATAAAGTTCTAATATCCAAAACATATTAATTGAACACAAGAAATCAGAAAAATAAAACAAAAATTCTCACCTGATAAGGGTCTAATATCTAAAATATACATACAGAACACAAGAAATTTGAAAAATGTGTTTGTCTTTCTGAGTCTAGATTACTTCACTCAGGATGTTTTTTCTAATTCCATCCATTTGCCTGCAAACCACATGATGTCATTGTTTTTTTTTCCTGCTGAGTAGTACTCCATTGTGTATATGTACTATATTTTCTTTATCCATGCCACAGGCCCTGTTTTTGTTTCCTTTTACGGGGGGCAGATAGTCTTTATCCTCCTGTCATTCCTGCCCACATTTGTGGTTCTGCCTTTGGGAAGAATTCAGAGACATGACTTTGGGCAAAGGCACACCCAGAAGATGCAGCCTACCAGAAACACAAACCTTATATAACATGAATTAATGATGACAGAGTGGACCTGAGATTGAAACCACAGGGTTTGAAAGAATGAATGCCTATTCTTCATGCTCTCTTCTGTGATAAAAATCAAGTGATCTCACTGTTAATTTCTTTCAATGGTCATTTGCTGTACCTGACTGGTCATTCTCTGCACCTTCTGCTTCAACTGCATCTTGATGAGGAAGGTTTGGTGGGATGGTGGCTCCCTGTTGCAACTTGTGGGTAGATGAACACAAATTAACTTGCATTATGACAAGGCAAAGAGGATGGACAGACCACCCTGAGTCCTAATCAAATGTTTGAAAAAGCTTATTTACCAATGACTCAGTGACAGCCCAAATTATTTTTGCTTCAGATGTTCTCTCTGGGAAACTGAGCTGTCTTCTCTATTTGAAGGAAGTGGTTATCTCAGCTAACTTATTCTCTCTGCCTTCATAGCAATGCACCAACTAACGAAGGAGATAGCATCTTTAGGCTTATTCACAGCTGCAGTGTCAAAATTCAGCTTGGATGCCGAGTCCACAAGAATGTGGGTTTATGAGTCAGGAGAAAATTGCCATAGTTCACAATCACCTCCATCATTTAGAGATTCCACAAATACCTTGACAGTTACTCTAACCATATAACTATTAATGGAGAAGACATATAAGGGCAGAACATTGTCATCAGACTCAACATGTCACCTCACTGACAACCTAGGACACACAGAGCAACTGGGAAGTACCAAAAGTTAGCCAGTGTGGTTGAAGTACAGTGATGTCCTGCCTTTAAATTGGCACACCTCATTAATCCCTCCCATTTTAATGTTTGTCTCATGTTCACTCATCAATGCCTATACCCCAAATGGAACAAAAGCAAAGAGTTCCCAGGATAAAGCTTTGGCCTTACCAGTTCCTGACCTCTGAGCCAGAACAATTAATATCCTGGAAACCTTGAATTTCAAGAGCTATGACAAGCATGGAGCTGTGTTGTTTCCCAGAGACTGCAGCTTTCTGTGCCCCATTACTGGAAGATTCAGTTCAGTCCCTCTTCCTCCAAGAAGCTTCTCTTTTCCTGCACAGAATTCATTACACAATTCCCTTGACCATTTCTTTCTTGATGTTTTACACTGAGGCAAAACATCAGCTTTCTTCTGTCACTCTCTGTTCTCTCTGCCCTTTCCATTCTCTTCCTGAACTAGACTCTTCAGTATGCCATCATGTTCATCAGTAAATGTTGAAGATGTTCAATAAACTTCCCACAGCCAGTTGGTATTGCCACAGCAAAGGTGACATCACAGAGGTGGCCAGGGATCTCCAGGATACATTAGAATGTCCAGGGAAGAGCTGCAGATGTCATGGGAACTGACATTGCTTCCCTGCTAATGATCTTTCCTCATAATACACTAGAAGTCAAGCTGACCTTTGCAGGAGCCACTGCTGAGATAAAAAGGAAGCCCTTCAGTACACTCTTCATCCAAAGCCAGAGATCTCTCTCCGATTGATAGGACATCCTTTAGTTCTTTCCATGTGTGGAACTGAATGTTTATCTCCTACTGAAACTTTATGTACCCAAGGTAATAATATCAGAAATTTATGTATGCTATAGCTCTTAGTAAGTACCTGCATCTCCTTGTCTCCTTAGCCACAAGACATTATAGACTTAATGCTGACAGAGGACACTTGTTAAACAATTTATTTGACCTTTATCACATGAGTACTTTGTTTTCTTTTTCTCATTTGTCAGGTTCAATATGCATATTTTGGATATAAGTTCTTTATTAGATGAGAATTTATGTTTTATTTAATTTTTTTTGTCAGTGTATATTTTTGATATTTGACACTTATCACATGAGAATTTTTTACTTATTTGATTTCTTGTATTCAATATGTATATTTTGGATATTAGACCTCTATTGTGTCAGAATTTTAGAACATTATAAGATGATAATTTTTGGTATTACACCTTTATCAGAAGAGAATTTTTTGTTTTTTGTTGGATTTGTTGGGATCAATGTTTATATTTTGGATATTAGACTTTTGACTGATGAGAGCTTTTGTTTTATTTAACTTCTTGATTTCCATATAGCATATGTTTGCTATTAGACCTATATGAGATGAGAGATTTTGTTGTATTTATCTGATTTCTTGTGTTCCATATGTATATTTTGGATATTAGAACTTTTCAGATGAGAATTTTAATTTAATTTTCTGATTTCTTGTGTTCAATATGTATATTTTTCATATTACACCTTTATCAGCTGTGAGAATGTTGGTTTTATTTATATTCTTGTGTTTAATATGTATATTTTGGATATTAGACCTTTATCAGATGAAAATTTTTATTTTATTTGTCTGATTTCTTAGTATGAATGTGTATAATTTGGATATCTGAACTTTACGGCTATAACTATTTTTTTTATTGAATTCCTGTGTTCCATAGAGGTATATTTGGATATTAGACATTTATTACATGAGAATTTTTGTTTTATCTATCTAATTATGTTCAAAATGTATATTTTGTATAGTAGACAGTCTTTTATCACATGAGAAATTTTGTTTTATCTAATCTTGTATGTTCAGGTAGATATTTTGGATATTTAACATTAATCACTAGAGTTTTTTTTTTCTGATTACTTTTGTTCATTTTTATATTTCTGATTTAGACCTTCTTCAGAAAAAAATTTTTATTTTATTTATAGGATTTCTTATGTTCAACATGTATATTTTTCCTATAACACATAGGAAATGAAAATTGTTTTATTAATCTGATTTCTAATGCTCAATATGTATATTTTCAATATAAAAATTCATGAAGGAGTGTATTTGTTTATTTTATTTCTTGTGTTCAGTATGTGTATTTTTGGTATTACACCTGTATCACATGAGAATTTTAGCTAATTTTGTATGTTCAATAACACTATTTTTGATATTTGACCTTTATCAAATGAGAATTTTTGTTTAATTTATCCAATTTATTGTGTTCAATATGTATGTTTTTAGATATTAGACGTATATCAGATGAGAATTCCTGTTTTATTGATCTGATTTCTTGTCTTCAATATGTATATTTTTGGTATTAGACCTTTATCAGGAGAGAATTTTTGTTTTATTTAATTTCTCATGTTCAATATATATTTTGAATATTTCATTTTTATCAGATGAGGATTTTGTTTCTTTTCCTGATTTCTTGTGTTAAATAGGTATACTTTGGATTTGAGACCTTAATCAGGGGATAATTTTCATTTCATTTTTCTAATTTCTTGTGTTTGATATGCATAATTTTAATATTAGACATGTATAAGATGAGAATTTTTGTTTTAATTATCTGGTATTCTGGCTTTAATATGTATATTTTGAATATGAAACCTACATCTGATAATTTTGGATTTTTTACTAATTTATTGTGTACAATAGGCACATTTTTAATATAAGACTTTTATTTCATGAGAATTTTTAATTTATTTACCTGATTTATTTTGGATACTAACCTTTATCAGGTGAGAATTTTTGATATAATTAATTTCTCGTTTTAAGTATATATATTGTCAATATTTAACCTTTTTCAGATGAGAATTTATGTTTTATTTAATTTCTTGTGTTCTATATCTATATTTTGGATATAAACTGTTATCCAGTGAGAATTTTTTATTTATTCATCTGATTTCTAGTGTTCAATATGTATATTTTGGATATTGTCCCTTAATCAGATGAAAGTTTTTGTCATTATATATTTATTTCTTATGTTCAGTATGCATATTTTAGCTATTAGTTTTTTCTCAGCTGAGAATTTTTGTTTTGTTTAATTTCTTGTGTTCAGTATGCATATTTTTGATATTAGACATTAACAGATGAGGATTTTCATTTTGTCATCTAATTTCTTCTGTTCAATATGTATGTTTTGCAGATTATATTTTATCAGATAAGAACTATTTTTATTTTATCTGATTTAATGTTTTCAATATGTATATTTTTGATATTAAAACTTTGTAAGATGAGAATTTTTATTTACTGGTCTTATTTCTTGTGTTCAAAATGTATTTTTTAGATAGTAGACTTATAGCAGGTGGAAAATTTTGTTTTAGTTATTATAATCAATACATATATTTTATATGGGACCTTATGCATATTATTGTTTTTTTATTTGATTACTTGTGTTCAATATTTATATTTGATATTAGTTTTTTCAGGAGATAATTTTTTAAATTTCATTTGTTCAACATGAATATTTTTGATATTAGACATTTATCAGATGAGAATTTTCATTTTATTTATCTAATTATGTTCAATATGTCCATTTTTAATATTAGACCGTTATCAGATAAAAATTTTTATTTTATTTTTCTGGGTTTTTTTGTGTTCAATATGTATATTTTTGATACTAGATCTACCACTGATAAATTTTTGGTTTTCTAAATTATTGTGTTCAATATATATATTTTAGATATTAGACTTAGACCAGAGTTTTGTATTTACTTATCTGATTCCTTGTCTTCAATACATATATTTTTGATGTTAGACCTGTATCAGATGAGAATTTTTGTTTTATTTATCTGGTATCCTGTGTTTTATATTTGTATTTTGAATATTAGACATTTATCAGATGAGAATTATTGTCTTATTTAATTTCTTGTATTCAACGTGTATAATTTGGTTATTAGACTTTATCAAATGAGAATTTTTTTAATTTATCTAATTATGTTCAATATATATATTTTGGATACTATACCTTTATCAGATATGAGTTATTGTTTTATTTATCTAAATACTTTCAATGTGCTCATTTTTAAATTTTGGTATAATTTATTTCTTTTTCATTTTTCTTTATTAAGAAAATTTGTACTCATTCGACATACCTTCCACAGATTCCCCCTTCCTTCTTTGTTCCACCCCCCAGGCTTTTTTCTCAAGCCACCCTGCATCCTCACATCCCCATAATTGAGGTCTATCATGGGGAGTCAGCAGAGCCCAGCACACTGAGCCTAGGCAGCTCCAAGCTCCTTGCCAGTGCACCAAGGCTGTGCAAGGTGTCACACCACAGGCAGCAGATTCCCAGAAGCCTGTCCATGTACCAGGGACAGATCCCGATCCCCCTGGTTGGGTGCCTCCCAAACAATTTGTTCCAAACAACCATCTTCTGTGTTCAGAGGACCTAGTCTTGTCCCATGGGGGCTCCACAGCCACCAGTCCACAGTTCATGGGCTTCTTAGTGTGGCCGGTCATCTCTGTGCATCCTCCCATCATGGTTACCAGAGTAGACCAGTCCAGGCACCCTCCGGAACACTGCCAGCAGACCAAGGTTGGGTCATCCTTGTGGATTCCCGAGAACCTCCAGAGCAGCCTGCCTCTTCCTATTTCCATGATGTCCTCATTTATCATGGGATCTCCTCGCTGCCCTCCCACTCTGTCCCTTTTTCAGGTTGACCTACCTGTTTCCCAATGTTCTCATCCCCCACACCTCTCCCTAAGCCACCCCATACACCTAGTTTGTTCATGTAGAACTATCAGATGACAATTTTCATTTAATTTATCTTATTTCTTGTGTTGAATATACATATTCTTGATATTAGAACTCTATGAGATGAAAATTTTTGTTTTATTTATCTGGTATGCTGTGTTTACTATGTATGTTTTGGATATTAGATCTTTATCAGGTGATTATTTATCTTATGATGTTCAATATGTATATTTTGAAAAGTAGACATTTATCAGATGAGAAATTTTGCTTTACTTATCTAATTATGTTCAATATGTATATGTTTTTATATTAGAATTTTATCAGGTGAGAATTTTTGTTATGTTTAATTTTTTGTGTTCAATGAGTATATTTTTGGTATTAGACCTTCATTATATGAGAATTTTTTGTTTTGTTCTTCTGATTTCTTGTGTTCAGTATATATAATTTGGATATTAGACTTTTATCAGATGAGAGTCTTTGTTTTTGATCTGAATTCCTGTGTTCAATATGTATATTTTTATATTAGACATTTTTCAGAAGAGACGCTTTGTTTGTTTTGTTTTGTTTTATTTATTTATTTTATTATTATTATGTGTTTTTTGTTTTCATATTTGATTTTATTACAATTATCCATATTTTAAAAGCAAATTAATTATGCCTGAGGTGCAGTTAACATTTAAACACAGAACATATATTATGACTAGAGGTCACACTATTCTCTCTCACAAAAATCCCTGAAAGAAACATCACCAGGTCATCAAAAGGAAACTGATCCTTTCCTTTCCTGATGATTCAATTGTCCATAACCATGTCAAATTTCTGTTTAACTTTCATCATAGCTTTCTGAAATACTATTTATGTATCCTCTAGAATTTAAATTTTGTCTCATTTGTCTGATCACAACATTCTTAAGTATCTCAGTAGTAACTGTGACTGTCTGCTCATAAGGATAAGCAAATGTTTGGTATAACTTAGGACCACACAAATGCATTTTCTTGCGGGGAAAATTTGGATTCAGTGGCTCTAGACAGAGGCCTGAGTTCTGAGTTCTGATGGTATTGCTGCTCTGAAACCACAATTGGTATAGACTCTAAGATAATTCATGAGTTTTAATAATTCTTGGCATTGCTTGATATCCTAAAGTTCAGGTAAATTATATGAGATATTAAATAATTAAATTTTGTATACTTAAAATCTTGACTGTATTTCATTTTCCTTTATTATTATTATTATTATGTGTTTTAATTTTATATATCAGCCATGGGTTCCCCTGTCCTCCCCCCACCCATAACCACCCTCATCTACAACCCAGCTCCTCCCTTCCCTTCCCAAGTACTCCAGGACCAAGACACCCCTGGGGATTCATTTAAACCTGGTGGATTCAGTACAGGCAGGTCCTGTCCTCTCCTTAAAGACTGGGCACGTGTAAGCCCAAGGTTCCAAAGAGCCAGCTCATGCATTAAGGACAGGTCCTGGTCCCACAGACTGGATGCCTCCCAAACAGATCAAGCTATTCAATTGTCTCACTTATCCAGAGGGCCTGATCTAGCTGGGGGCAACTCAGCCATTGGTTCATGATTCATGTGCTTCCATTCATTTGGCTATTTTTCCCTGTGCTTTATGCAATATTGGATTCAACCATTCATGCTCATGTAGTCCCTCCTCTTTCTCAACAGTTGGAAACCTGGAGCTCCACCTGGGGCCTGGCTGAGGATCTCTGCATCCACTTACATCAGTTATTGGATGAGAGTTCCAAGACGACTGTTAGCATATTTAGTCATCTGATCACCAGACTAGGTCAGATCAGGCATTCTCTCGACCATTTCCAGCAGTCTACAGAGGATGTATCATTGTGGATTTCTGGGGACCTCTTGAGCACACTGCCTATTCATGTTCTCATGTTGTCTTCATTTATCATGGTCTGTTATTCCTCATTCTCCCTTTCTGTTCTTAATCCAGCTGGGATCTCCTGCTCCCCTAAACTTTCTTTCCCTCAAATCTTGCCCTTCATTACTCCTACTGTTGTCTAGGTTGTTAATGTAGATCTCATCCATTTCTCTGTCATTGGGTAATACCTGTGTCTTTCCAAGGGTCCCGATAACTGGGTAGCCTCCCTGGAGTTGTGTAGCAGTCTAGTCATCTTTGTTTTACATCTAGTATCCTCTTATGAATGAGAGCATACCATGTTTGTCCTTCTGAGTATGGGTTTCCCCACTCAGGATGATTTTTTTTCTAGATCCATCCATTTTCCTGCAAACCTCATGATGTCATTGTTTGTTTCTGCTGAGTACTACTCCACTGTGTCTATGTACCATATTTTCTTTATCCATTCTTCAGTTGCAGGGCATCTAGGTTGTTTCCAGGTTCTGGCTATTACTAACAAAGCTGATATGAACATAGCTGGGCAAATAACCTTGTGGTATGATTGAGCATTCCTTGGGTATATGCCCAAGAGTTCTATAGCTGGTTCTTGGGCTAGATGGATTCCGAATTTTCTGAGGAAGCTCCATATTGATTTCCAAAGTGGCTGTACAAGCTTGCATTCCCACCAGCAGTGGAGGAGAGTTCCCCTTGCTCCACATCCTCTCCAGCATAAGCTGTCTTTTGTGTTTTTGATCTTAGCCATTCTGACAGGTGTAAGGTGGTATCTCAGAGTCATTTTTGATTTGCATTTCCTAGATAATTAGGGATGTTGAGCAATTCCTTAAATGTCTTTCAGCCATTTGAACTTCCTCTGTGGAGAATTCTCTGTTTAGTTCTATAGCCCATTTGTTAATTGGACTGTTGGGCATTTTGATGTCTAATTTCTTGATTTCTTTATATATTCTGGATATCAGTCCTATGTCAGATGTGGGGTTGGTGAAGACCTTTTCCCATTCTGTAGGCTGTCGCTTTGTCTTGTTGACCGTGTTCTTTGCTCTACAAAAGCTTCTCAGTTTCAAACAGGTCCCATTGATTGATTGTTTCTCTCAGTGTCTGTGCTACTGGTGTTATATTTTGAAAGTTATCTCCAGAGCCAATGCATTCAAGAGTACTTCTTACTTTCTCTTCTATCAGGTTCAGAGTAACTGGATTTATGTTTAGGTCTTTGATCCACTTGGACTTTAGTTTTGTGCACGGTGACAGATATGGATGTATTTGCTGCCTTCTACACATTGACATCCAGTTATGCCAGCACCATTTGTTGAAGATGCTTTCTGTTTTCCATTGTACATTTTTTGCTTCTTTGTCAAAAATCATAAGTTCATAGGTGTGTGGGTTAATGTCAGGGTCTTCAATTTGATTCCACTGGTCCACATGTTGGTTTTTATGCCAGTACCAAGCTGTTTTTATTACAGTAGCTCTATAGTAGAGCTTGAGGTCGGGGATTGTGATGCCTCCAGAAGTTGTTTTATTGTACAGGATTCTTTTGGCTATCCTGGGTTTTTTGTTTTTCCATATGAAGTTGAGTATTATTCTTTCCAGATCTGTAAAGAATTGTGTTGTTAATTTGATGGGAATTGCGTTGAATCTGTAGATTCCTTTTGGTAAGATCGCCATTTTTACTATGTTAATCCTGCATATCCAGGAGCATGGGAGATCTTTCCATTTTCTGACATCTTCAAATTCCTTTTTCAGGGACTTAAAGTTCTTGTCATAAAGGTCCTTCACATGCTTAGTTAGCATAACTTCAAAGTATTTTATATGATTCGTGGCTATTTTAAAGGTGATGTGTCTCTGATTTCATTCTCAACATGTTTGTCTACTGTATATAGAATGGCTACTGATTATTTTGAGTTGATCTTGTATCCTTCTATGTTGCTGAAGATTTTTATTAGTTGTATCAGTTCCTTGGTTGAATTTTTGGGGTCACTCATGTATACTAACATGTCATCTGCAAATAGGGAGTACTTGACTTCTTCCTTTCCAATTTGTATCCCCTTAATCTCCTTATGTTGTCTTATAGCTCTGGCTAGAACTTCAAGTACTCTATTGAATAAGTAGGGGGAGAGGGTACAGCCTTGCCTTGTTCCTGATTTTAGTTGTATTGCTTTGAGTATCTCTCCATTTAATTTGACGTTGGCTGTTGGCTTGGTGTAGATAGCCTTTATTATGTTTAGGTATGTTCCCTGTAATCCTGATTGCTCCAATACCTTTATCATGAATGGGTGTTGGATTTTGTCAAATGCCTTTTGTGCATCTAGTGAGATGATCATGTGGGTTTTTTTCTTTGAGTTTGTTTATATGGTGTATTACATTGATGGACTTTCATATGTTGAACCACCCTTGCATCCCTGGGATGAAGACTACTTGATCATGGTGGATAATTGCTTTGATGTGTTCTTGGAGTCTGTTTGCCAGAATTTTATTGAGTATTTATGCATCATTGTTCATGAGGGAGATCTGTCTGTAGTTCTCTTTCTTTGTGGCATCTTTGTTTTGTTTAGGAATCAGGGTAATTGTAGCCTCGTAGAACGTGTTTGATGATATACCTTCTGCTTCTATTGTGTGAAACAATTTAAAGAGTATTGGTATTAAGTCTTCTTTGAAGATCTGGTAGAATTCTTCAGTGAAACCATCAGGTCCATGGCTTTTTTTGGTTGGGAGACTTTTAATGACTGATTCTATTTCCTTAGGGGTTATTGGACTGTTTAAATGGTTTATCTGGTCTTGATTTAACTTAGGTATGTGGTACCTATCTAGAAAATTATCCATTTCTTTATGATTTTCCAGTTTTGTGGAGTAGAGGTTTTTGAAGTATAACCTGATGATTCTCTGGATTTCCTCATTTTCTGTTGTTATGTCCCCCTTTTCATTTCTGATTTTGATAATTTGGATGCTCTCTCTCTGTCTTTTGGTTAGTTTGGATAAGGGCTTGTTTATCTTGTTGATCTTCTCAAAGAACCAACTCTTTGTTTCATTAATCCTTTGTATTTGTTTTCTTTATTTTTATTTTATTGATTTCAGCTCTCAATTTGATAATTTCCTGGTGTCTGTTCCTCCTGGGAGTCTTTGCTTCTTCCTGTTCAAGGGCTTTCAGGTATACTGTCAAGTCACTATGGTGAGATTTCTCCAGCTTCGTTATGTGGGCATTCAGTGCTATGAATTTCCCTGTTAGCACTGCTTTCATAGTATTCCATAAGTCTGGGTATGTGGTGTATTCATTTTCATTGATTTCTAGGAAGTCTTTAATTTCTTCCTTTATTTCCTCCTTAACCCATTGGTGATTCAGTTGAGCATTATTCAGTTTCCATGAGATTGTACGATTTCTGAAGTTTTTTCTGTTGCTGAAATCTAACTCTAAACCATGGTGGTCTGATAGAACACAGGAGGTTATTCCAACTGTTTTGTATCAGTTGAGATTTGCTCTGAGGCCAAGTATGTGGCCGATTTAGAGAAGGTTCCATGGGGTGCTGAGAAGAAGGTATATTCTTTTTTGTTTTGTTGGAATGATCTGTAGATATCAATTAAGTCCATTTGAGCCATAACATCAGTTAAGTCCATTATGTCTCTGTTAAGTTTCAATTTGACTGATCTGTGCAGAGTTTAAAGTGGGGTGTTAAAGTCTCCCATTATTAATTGTGGGGTTTTATATGTGTTTTAAACTTTAGTAATGTTTCTTTTACATATGTGGGCGCCCTTGTGTTTGGGGCATAACTAAAAACATGTGTGAATCTCAGATTAACTTTTTGGTTATGTGTGTTTGTGTGTCCAATGCAGATATGTAATATCATTCATGCTGACATATTCCTATAATATAAGCAAGTATTCAAACAAGAAAGATAAATTTACTGGAGATGGTCTACAGAACTGCATGGCTCTAAGAAATTGCAGATGAAATGTTAGCAAATGATGAAAGACTGACTTTTCTTATGCTTTTCTTTATTTTTCTTTATCATTATGTGTTTTAAATTTTATACATCAGCCATGGGTTCCCCTGTCCTCCCCCCTCCTACTCCCACCCCCACCTTCCCCCCAGCGCCTTCCCTCCATTCCCATGTCCTCCAGGATCAAGGCACCCCTGGGGATTCATTTAAACCTGGTGGATTCAGTATAGGCAGTTCCTGTCCCCTCCTTCCAGACTGAGCAAAGTGTCCCTGTGTAAGCCCAAGGTTTCAAACAGCCAGATCATGCACTAAGGAGAGATCCTGGTCCCACAGACTGGGTGCCTCCCAAACAGATCAAGCTATTCAGTTGTCTCACTTATCCAGAAGGCCTGATCCAGCTGAGGGCTCCACAGCCTTTGGTTCATAATTCATGTGCTTCCATTCATTTGGCTATGTGTCCCTGTGATTTTTGCAGTCTTGGATTCAACAATTCACTCTCTTGCAGACCCTCCTCTTTCTTGACTGTTGGACACCTGGAGCTCCACCTGGGGCCTGGCTGAGGATCTCTGCATCCACTTCCATCAGTTATTTCAGGAGAGTTCCAAGACGACTGTTAGGGTGTTTAGTCATCTGATCACCAGGCTAGGTCAGATCAGGCTTTCTCTCGAGTGTTGCCAGCAGACTACAGAGGATATATCATTGTGGATTTCTGGGGACCTCTCGAGCATGCTGCCTATTCCTGTTCTCAAGTGGTGTTCATTTATCATGGTCTGTTATTCCTAGTTCTCTCGTCCAATTCTTGATCCAGCTGGGATCTCCTGCTCCCCTAAGCTTTCTTTCCCTCAAACCTTGCCCTTCATTACTCCCACTGTCGTCCAGGTTGTTCATGTAGATCTCATCCATTTCTCCATCATTGGGTGATCCTTGGGTCTTTCCTAGGGTCCCATTTTCTAGATAGCCTCCCTGGAGTAGTGCAGCAGTCTAGTCATCTTTGTTTTACATCTAGTATACTCCTATGAGTGAGTACATACCGTGTTTGTCCTTCTGAGTCTGGGTTACCTCACTCAGGGTGATATTTTCTAGACCCATCCATTTGCCTGCAAACCTCATGATGTCATTGTTTTTCTCTGCTGAATGGTACTCACTTCAGGGATGGTGTCATATTGTCCTGGCTTCAGAAGATGCCTTTTATTAAAGCCAAAACCACACTTGTTTTGGCAAGAATTGGTAGTCCTTTGTTTCATGTCTTGTCTGTCCTGCTTGTCAGCAGTTGATTCTAGGATACTTTGTTGTCCAGTGGCTAACTTTTGCCTCAGTGAAAGTTAGCTCCATATGCAGTTTCTTCAATGCCCATATTTTCTGGGAAGTAGATTGGTACTGCCAGGAGCCGACATGTCTCATAGTCATAGCAAAAAAGAAAAATTCCTAAGTTATTAAAACAGTTTAAATGCCAATATTCTGTAGATCTCTGAAGGGTTTGAAGATGACCTGTCTATCTAAAATATATCTGTTTGATCTTGCAAACACACCTAATATGACTACAAGTTCGATTGTAATGTCTAACTGCTAACTTTCATTTCTATACATCCTAATAATTGGTAATAATAACATTCAAGGATCAGCAAGTTGCATTACATTGTTAAATAAATGGTATAAGTACAATATCTTGAGCAAAATTATAAATATGTGTATGGCATATTCTAATAATCTCAATAATTTGTATTCAATATAAAACAATTCAATCCAATGTAAAGTATTTAAAACTAGTAATAGTCTTTTTCTTTTTTCTCTTTTTTTTAAACAAGCACCTTAAATCTAATCTCCTTTGCCTAGCTCTTTTCCTAACCCTTAACAACAACTTGTAACCAACCCTCCTAAACAATAAAAATGATTCCATAACCAAAACCCATTAAAAGACCAAAAAATCACCCACTCCACACCACCCCTTTGGGAATGTAGGGGTCATACTATTAAAATTGCTTCCTGCTGGTTACAAGTGAAGGTATCTTTATTCTAAGAAGAAAAATTTTGGGTTAATTGTCAAATTCTAGGAAAGGTAACTATATTCTTTGTTATCCATAATGCCAAAGTTCAGGGTTTATCTCAAGTCCTTATTCAAGTAGTCTTTATAACTGGATCATCTCAGCTAGCCATCTCAGAATTGCTCTAAGAACTTTGTAGTCCAAAGCTGATCTGTAGATGATGTTTGTCAGCATAGTGATATTTCTATTGTCCATGTGGAATTGTCTTTGTGGGGACCCACTTTCTTCCTGGGGATTTCAGTTGATGTTAGGCCTGGCCATGATTTCCTGAAGAAAACTGATAAGAGACTCGAACACAAGATCCTAAAATTTTCTCTGTGTCCCCATAAGAAACAATGCCCCCCTCCAGCAGGAAGTAGTAAGAGGAAATACACCCAAATTCCCAAATATATCAAGCTGGCTTTAGAGATGGAATTGGTTCATTCCTTTTCTAAATTCTGGCATATTGCTAAAAGAAAAGGTTAAAAGATTCTTGTGTCCCAAATCAGAATAGCCCTCTGGTGTGGAACAAGAAAACTCAAAGTTTTTATTTAAATCAGGTGGATTATAAATGTGATCTCTTTCTAAAGAAGAAAAGGGGATATGATATAGATATAATAGGATAAAAGGGTAGATGAATGAACTTACTTTTAAAGAGCAACAAATTGTTTAAAATGCTTTACATTTGTATAGATTTTAGTTTATTGATACAAACTTAAAGTTAATTTTGTTATACTATGTGTATATTTCTACTCTGTTTAAGGTATTATGTTTGTACAGCTCATTTAAAAATATAATGGACAATTAAAAATAGATTAATAATTAGTCATCTATGATAATCATACTCATAGCCATGTGAGTTAAGTCTTCTAGGTATGCATAGATATATTTCAGATAGATACATAATCTTCAAATACTTCAAAGACATACAGAACATGGCATTTAAAATATTTTTAAAAATTTAGACTATCTGGACAGTGAGACATGTCTGCTCCTGGCAGCACCTACTTTAGAGAGGAGGATGGGCATCAGAGACACTCCATATGTAGTTTATCTTAATGTTGGCAAAAATAGCCATTTGGGCAAGAAACTGTCCTTGCCTGGACTGCTTGATCAACTGAACATGCCGGACCCATAGAAAGGTGAACCCTGAACTTTGCTTGGAAAAATGCTCCTCTGCTTCACAGAGGAAACTGCAAGACAGTCTTCCTTAATATTGTAAGTATAAATTTTGCTTAATAATTGTTTTGTTATATGTAATTTTCCCATGTAAAAGTTAAAAACCATCCTTTAAAAGAAAGAAAAGGGGATGTGCTGTGGATATCACTCTGTATAAATAAAACACTGATTGGCCAGTAGCCAAGCAGGAGTATAGGTAGGACTAAGAGAGAGGAGAATTGGGAAAAGAGGAAGGCAGGGGAGAGAGACGCTTCCAGTCACCACCATGAAAAGCAAGATGTAAGGTACTGGTAAGCCAAGAGCCATATGGCAAAATATAGGTTAATAGAAATGGGCTAAATATAAGAGTAAGAGCTAGACAGTGGTAGGACTGAGCTAATGGTCAAGCAGTTTAAATAATATGTTTCTGTGTGTTTATTTTATAAGTGTGTTGTTGAAGTAAAAGGTCTTGGTGGGGGTTGGACAGAAGGTCTCCAGCTACATCATCCTGTTATTCTAATGCCTCACTAAATAAGTTTGAAGCCTCCTAGGTGAGACAAAATGGCTCAGACCTGTAATCATGGTATTTAGAAATTAGAGGTAGAATTTTCAGGATTTCAAAGACCTCCAATGTGAACAAGGTCAGTTGAGTATGGTGTGAAGTCCATGGGACCAAGGGAGACTGAGTGTTTCAAAGCTGTGTCCTTCATCTTCTCTGCAGTTCTAGAGCTAAAGGACCATAGCTCCAGAAAGTGTGTGCACTGCAGTGGGAAAGAGGATAGGCAGTTAACTGCTGGAGTAACCATTAGGGATAAAAAAGGCTCTAAGGTTAAAAAAAAACTAAGTTTTCTGTACACAAATTTCACAAACCAACAAAAAACATCAAGGTAATCATAACATAATAATGTAAATTTTTGTGAACACAAAAATTGGTGAAGGTTCATAATTTTCCAGAGAAACTATATAATTAGATGCCAATAAAACTAAAAACATAGATAGCTCCACTGAAAAAATCAAGATACAAAGACACACCTACAAATATATATCATAGTCCTTTAATAAGAACTATAAGATTAAAAAATCTCAGGTCATCACTCATATTGTGCATGCCAGTTCTCTCATTTGCTAATAATAAAAAGTGATTTGGATGAGGATGGCTGTTCCACCAAAATTAGAGAGATTCACTTGAAGTTTTCTGGTATTTTAACTTTATAGAAAATAATTTTGACTACTGAAAAGATCTCATTCTCTTATGATACAGAAAATGATATTTTCTAGGAGACACCAATTTGTTTCCTATGCTTGATGACTGGATGTGAGTCTGAATCAGTGAGCAAATGAAAACTTTTCCAAATGAAATACAGGATAACAGATTATTAAATCAAGAGTATATGTTTTATATTATACATCTAAAACAACTTAGTTTGCTCTAATAGCCTTATAAGTCAGAAGAACTTTTGAAAACAAGTTCATCCTCATTTTTATGTGTAGGTTAATGTATGAAAGAATGAAGGTCTTCCAAGTATGTTCAGGTGACACATAAGAGAAGAGCATGTCAGATCCCCTGGATCTTGACTAGCAGGTGCTTATGAACCTCCCAACTTGGATCCTGGGATATGAACACAGATTGTCTCCAAAAACATACAGTGAAGCACTAGCCAAGCACCATAGTACATTCTATCCAATAAATGAAAGGTCTATCACAGATTAACAACAAAGTATAAATAAATACAGAAGTTAATAAATAATTTATCAGGAACATAATGAATCAATATTAAGACAGTGGGTACGGGAAATTTGTAGCATGAGTTTGTGAATGAATAAAGTAGGTGGAGAGAAAAAGCCAGGAACAAAAGCAAAAAATATAGACAAATTTGAATCAAGAGGCCAAAGGAAGCACACAGAGGAAATGTGGGATCCTGACCAATGTTATCCAACTACCTATAATTCTATGTATATAGAAATTAAATAAACACAAATTTCACAACTCCCACAAAATCAACTCAAAGTTACCTTTAAATGCTGTTTCTGATGCTGTAGCTATGGATATATCTCCCAAACATAGAGGTCCCAAGCTCTAAAGCTTTCTAGGCAAATGGAGGTAATTGCATGCTAAGGCTCTGTGAACTCTCATGTCCCCTTGTGGTTTCAGTCAAACAATGTAGAAGAATCATTTGTCTATATCCTGCCACATGGGTTATGACACATGATCTAAAATCTGCTCTATCCACTCACCTACAATCAAGCAAAAATATTACAAGTATCACAGACTCCTATAGCCAGGCAAGCAGAGCCTCACACTCCCCATTGAAACCACAGTCAAAGAGTCTCAGAGAAGAAGGGCCATATCCCAGATCACCACAGTGACAAACAGAACCAGTCTGGCTCATGGCCCATCACAGTCACAGAAGCTGTGACAGCTCAGCAGAACTGCTCTTCTTGGTCTGGGATCAGTGGTCCCCACATGCACAATGGTATGGATTGTGGTCTCATTCACAGCTCTTACAGCAGAGCAAGATGAGAATCCTTTGACAGAACCTGCAAACTCCTTCCTGCTGGTACTCCTAATTGCTAAGCTTTCCTAAGGTCCCACATTAGCTAAGGCCACCCATCTCAGACTCAGGACAGAGGCAGGTCCCCTATTGGGTGATCAGAGATCAAATGACACAGATAGCACAGGCCTTCTCAGTTCTGCCCTTCCACCTTAGGGGCAGACAGGACCCTTATCTGGAAAATCTGTATTTTTGAAATTCTTCCAGTCTCCCAGAGTAATTCTTGTTCTCCTTCCCAAGCACACAGTCCTTTGTGTACAAATACACACAGATTGTCCAGTGCAGCAAACCATTTCATTCATATCTGGGAAGTCCTGCAGCCAAACACAGGTCACATTCAAACAGTAACTGTTGTTACTATGTGACTGTTAAAGAAAAACAGGACATGAATTAGAAAACAATTAGTGGTCAATGGTAGGGCCTGCAGGTAAGAAAGAGACCATGGATACATTATCTCAAAGAATTATTTGGAAGAGTTGGAATAGAATTCATGACCATGTGTTCCAGAAACTAGGGATGTGTATGAAAAAAAAAAAAAAGGATTACTCACATGCATTTTTTTTCCTGAGGCTGCACATCTTAAACAAGGAAAATAGCAGTCCTGTTAGGCAGGGCCACACTATTTTACCCAGATCTTCAATCTCAGTTAAACAAGTGTAACTACAGTAATTTTGTTTCATGATAGGGTCAGCCCTTTATTCAGATTACTGAATGTGCCAGTCAGTGTACCCCAAGAAGTGGCCAATTAGAACATCTGTGCATCACCAAAAATTGATTACATTACTCCACATTGCTGTTCTCAAATATGGTGGAAAAATGAAAAGCTCTCACCTTGTCCTTTCCCTCCTTTTCTGCACTTTCAAATCATTAGCTTCAAAGATTTTCAGTGAACTCAATTCTTGCACAGGAACCTCTTCATGTTTACATCCTTGCAAAAAGCCAGAGAGACTGGGGGACACTCAGTAACTGCTCCATTTTTCCTTCTTATTAGACCCATCCTGGAAAGAGGTGCTGGACTATCTTTCCAGCACTGGGCAGCAGAGGCAGGTTTAGGTGTTCAATGAAATTCTCAATTACATAGCAGGAGGCAACAAGCCTGGGCTACAGGAGACACTGCTCTACACAGAAATCAATAATCAACAGCTCTTGAGAGAAAAGGAATGAAACAATTAATAACCTAGACACATTAGAGAGCAGGAGCAAACAGATAAGAGCAGCAATGCCCTTAAACATGTTCAAAATAATAGCAATAAGTGATATTTTTAACGTGATAATTATGTATTTTTCAAGATAAAAAACCTGAGCTATACCACATGGTGGTATCACACACCTTTAATACCAACACTCAGGAAAAAGTGGCAGGCAGATCTCTGTGAGTTTGAGGCCAATCTGGGAAACATACAGAGTAAGTCCCAGGAAAGTCTCTTGACAGAGAAATCTTGTCTCAAAAAAAAAAAGTTAGCTATATTGACTTTAAAAAAGAGTGGAACATTCTCTAGTAGAGGGAATATCATTAATAACAGACAGGTTGATTTTCCCAAATACACTGTTGGCTACTGTGATCTGTAACCTGCCAAACAGAGTTACAATCAATGGCCTTTTTCCTCAAATCTCTGAGCTTACATAACTGTGTCAAGCAGGGCTGAACTTATCTGCATAGGAGTTTCCTAATTGAAAATTCAATATCCTTTGGTGCAAGTTGACTTTCCCAAATTGTACACAAACCAGTCTGGTCTGTCTTCATTCACAAATCATCAATCAGTACATGCTGGGAAATTACAAAACCACTCCCCCTGCTACAATCTGGTTTGCTTTCATAATGGTGACTCCAGCAGCTCATGGCCTACCCTGTTTCCCCCAGCAGTGTAAACAATGAACTACCCCTTCTATTCTGGTCTGAACGTAGAAACCATGTTCCACATGCAAATCTTTTTGCTTTTACTGCAATGGATATGCAACTACATGACTCAAATGGATAATTTTGAAACTCTGAGGTGATACAATCATTTAATTTAAGATTTTTAATGTGTAATATAGAGTACAGGAAAGTCATTACCATAGAGAGCAACAGATGAGGACCAAGGCCTCTTGTGTCAACATAATAGAGCTTGTTTCAGAAACATTTTTAACAGGACTGAAATGCAGCTGTTCTAGAATTAAAGTGCCTTCCAAGGGAGAAATCACTCAATACACTTCAGAGATAAATGAAGAAAAAATCTATTTAAGGATAGTGTGCATCCATCTCCAGCTAATGCTAAAACAAGAGCCAACAAAGAAGAGATTCTGCATTCCACATATGCTAATCATCCTTGTGACATTCAGGTTCAGTCTTCAGGTTATACTTTCAGCTATTTAAATAGGGACAGAAGTGTACAAGTCTACTCACTTAGACAGAGGGGAGACTTACACAGCAAATACATTTCCAAAATTATTTTTTTTGTTGTTGTTGTTGTTGTTGTGACTTGGTTTCTGATAGATAATTACATGTTCACACAGTTGGGCTTGCCTGGCAGACTGCCTAACTATTTCCGGTGTAGAATAGCCATCTCCGGGTCAGACATCTTGCGGCACCGTGACTCTGCAGCCTTATGTGGTTGCGTAAAGCGCGCGCGCAGCCATGTAATCTACTCTCATGCATGGAGTACCCACAGGAGTCCCTGTATGCATGCGCAGCCCAACCTTTAAAAAGCTGGCACCATCTTGCTCTCAGTCTCTCTCCTCTCCTCCTCCTCCCCTCCTTCTTCTCTCCACACCCATGTGTGTGTTTCACGCAGGCCTGTCACCTCTATCCACTTTAATAAAACTCTTCCGTGGTCTTGTTGTGTTTGGGTCATGTTTCTAGCGCCAAATAACTACTAACATTGGTGTCGTGCAAAAAACGGGTGCTTCCGGGCACTCTGCGCCTGGAAACCTGGGAACCGGGATGGAAACTGCGCTACACACACCGGGAACTCTGCTCTGTTCACGACAGATCACTCTGCATTAGCCTGGTTGCAAAAATCCGCATGCAACACCGCTACTGATTGGTGAGTTTTCCCCTTTTCTTTACTGGCTACTGCTGGCCCCCATTGCAAGCCCAGGTTTCCAGCCACCTCCCACGTCTGCAGCTTGAGATATTTCTTAAAGGGACCACCACCTTCAGGTGCATCCTGAGGGCTGTGTGAAGCGCCACGTTCTTCGCACCCGCACCCGACGGGGTGGCTGATCGTGAAGGGCTCCCGGGGAAACCTTCCTTCCCACAGCGGGCCCCCACTTATCAGCTGACGAGCTGATAAGGCGGCTTGTGCCTGAGATCTGTCCAGACCTCCCGGAGGTCTTGGCTCTGGATCATGTTTATTTTTCGTTTTTGTCTCTCCGCTGCAGACATGGGAAATAAGGCCTCCAACTCGATCAGTCCTACTTACAGATTCCTAAGCTTCTCCATCTCTGTACTGAGAGATGGCCCAAGTATGCTTTCAAAAATAACAAAAAATCCCAATCTTTTATGGGAGTTATCTAATTCTGACCAGCGAACAGGCAAATGAAAAGAGTTGCTTTTTATCTTAGCTTTCTCTCTCTCTAAAAGCTCTAAAAAGGTAACCACGGCTTGGGATTCTTCCGCCAACCAGCACGCACCTCCTGCTGGCTACCGCAGGTGGTGGCCAGCCACGAGAAGCGTGGCTTTCCATTATTGATACCACCACGATTTTTTCACAGTGAGTCTGCTGTTCTATTGGCTGAAATCTGAGCCATATGTTTGTGACGGACAATCCCGGGGGTTGTCCAGGCTGTGCTGGCATTGGCAGGCACATGTTTGCTCGGAGCAAAAATGGCGTCTGGGTCTACCGGGTGAATCCATGGCAGCACAGTCACAGCTCCTCCCATCCCTTGATGAAAACGGGGGGGGGGGGGTGGGGATTTGAGCTGATCTTAGATCTTACTTCATTCTCAGGACACCTGAGTTGAAGTCTGATCCCGGTTTGTTATTTTAATTTTTTATTTTCCACTCAGTTACAGCCATGGGACAGAGGGCTGATACCACCCACTTACTTTGGCGGATGGGGCAGTACCAGTAAATCTGGCCGCTTAACAGCTTTGAGGTACCGGTAAACCTGACCACATAACAGTGTGGTAGGTACTTCAGCCAGTAAATGTGAAAATAAGAGTTGCTTCATCTCCAAGCTTTCTGCTAAAGCTCTAAATCCTTTCTTCCCTTTCCCACTAAGGCATCTGCCACAAGTAACCTCTGTCTGACTTTCGCGCCATTGGTGGGCGGGCTCAAATGCGCGGGCCTGGGTGGTTTCTAAGACTTGCCCTAACTTACTCCACCCACTAATTCTCAAACTGCCTTGAGAACCACAGACGGGTCTAAAAGTAGCTGAGATCTAGACAATTAAGTTTACAATAATCAGGATGGCTCCTAAGCCAAAAGACCTCAGCTTATAGCCTCAAGCAAGTCTTCCAAAGGATTGGTTTACAGTCTGCCTACTGGCAGATCCTTCCAAAAGCTGTCCTTAAGCCACCAATCATCAGGAAAAATTCAGGACATAGAGTAAAATCCATCTCTTATTCCCAGCTAAAAGTTAAGTGTCTGGAGAACAAGGCTCCTGACCCCAAAGGCAAAAGAGTCAACTGTGGCAGTTAAGGTGTGCCAGGAAAGAGAAGCCCAAAAACAAAATTGCCAAATGCTGGCACTCGCTGACTCCTGAAAGCTGTTGGGTCCCTGTTTTAAATGAAAAAGGCCATGGGCTCCTGAATGCCCTGCCCATCAACAGCCTTGTCCTTGTGCTGCCTAGAAAGACAACCAGTCAGCTGACTGCCCCCAGGCACCAAGACGCATGGGTACAGCAAGCTAAGACCTCCAGCAAACCTAGGCTTGGCTACAGACACAGCAGGGAACCCAGAACTCAGCAGGGAAGCGATCAGTTTCATTCCTTCTGGACACTAGAGCCATTGACTCAGTCCTGGGAGTTTTAGGATGTCACTCCTCCTTTGTATTGTCGGGAACAGAGGACAGCCTTACTTACCTCACCAGATTTAATTGTACTTTCAGAGTTACTTAATGAGAAAGATTTCCAACTAAGATAAGAGCTCATTGTCTCATTTCAAAGTTACCGCCTGTGTTTCTCATGTGCATACAGACAGGGCCACGATCTTTGCCTTGTCCCTAATTCAAAAAAATAAGTTCTCTTCCACTCTCAAGCTCCAGAGGACACCAGGATCCACTGCCTTGTCACCAACTCCAGAGGAATTTCCCAACTAGGGCCACATAGAGCCGGAGGCAAAAGGGACCGTCAAAAATCCAGGCGGTAAGGATATAACAGTTTGTCACTGTTCAATACTCAGTAACTGATCACCTGTGTTTCCCAAACGCTAAACTAGCAAAACAAACAGGTGCCTTAAATAAACTGCCTTAAATAAGGCTTGTCTCAGATAAAAATTAAGCAGAGTACTTAAACATCACAGCCACCTTTAACATGTCTCCAACCAGACAGACCAGACAGATCTACCTCAGATAAATGTCAACTCCAAAAACAAAATAATAATGAGTCTTTTCTCTAAGATTTTTATGTCACCAGTGTCTTGTCAGATAGAAGGTTCCCAGCCACATCATGGAGGACGAACACAGCTACAGAATTTCATCCCAGAACTTCAGGAGACGGCTTCTCCATCTACCCCCAAAAAACCAATCAACGTCCATCATTCAGCCTGAAGCAGTCTTTGAGAGAAATGGCATCCCATACCCATCTATCCACATTTTTTTTCTTTTTTTAAAAAACATGAGAGTCAGGAATGATAGATAATTACACGTTCACACGGTTGGGCTTGCCTGGCAGACCGCCTAACTATTTCCGGTGTAGAATAGCCAGACATCTCATGGGACCGGGACTCTGTGGCCTTACATGATTGCATAAAGCGCACACACCCATGTAATCTACGCGCATGCGTGGAGTACCCACAGGAGTCCCTGTACACATGCGCGGCCCAACCATTAAAAACCTGGTGCAACCTTGCATGAGCTCTCTCCTCCTCCTGCCTCCCCCTCCCCCTTCTCTCCTCACCCACGTGTGTTTCATGCAGGCCTGTCACCTCTGTCCTCATTAATAAAACTCTCCCATGGTCTTGTCGTGTTCGGGACATGTTCCTAGCACCTCATAACTACTAACATCCATGACGACTACTCTATTATTATTTATTTGCCAATAGTTGACTCTGCACTTCCAGAATAAAATTCCTAATGCAATGGTGCTATTTTCTTGGTTGTGATAAAGTTCCTACTTTTGTTGGCTGGTAGTCAGAAGTCCCTGTGCCAACCAGGTACAAAGTACCTTCAGTTCACCTGATGTCAGCAGTGAGTCATATAATAAACATTCTCCTTGTGTGTCTTTAAATCTCTCTTTAGTTGTTAATATTCCGGGATCCCTTTTACCTGTGTGACAAGGAATCACTCTGCCCTATATAGTTTAGTGGTTTGTACAAGCTAGCTAGCTAGCCACTTAGTGTCCTGGGGGAAGAAGGAGAAGTTCCCATGGAGAGCAGGAAGAAAGCAGGGTCAGCTATTGGAGCCAAGGGCAAGTGCTGTTAATATTGAAATCTCTGCTCTTTTAGAAAATGTCTTTGTTTGGGGTGGAAGGGAGGGTCAGGAACCATTGTGCTGTGTCTTTAAGCACACTGTAACCGGCAGGGTCCTTCCGGACACTGGCTTCAGATTTGGCTTTGAAGAAGAGCTGGTTCCAGCAGTTTTTGTGGTGTGCGGTGAGTCCTTCTGTAGGGAGCTGAGAGCATGGTCGAGCTGGGAACCCATGATTTGGTGAGTGAGGGGCTGCTGTCCCCAGATGGGGTGGAGTAGATGGTGAGGTGTGGAATCCAGTGTGGTGAGTCTTCCTTTGATCTAGGTGGGAACCCGGCTGCAGAAGCCCTGTCCTGTGAAGACCCACGTGGTACTTGAATCTCCCTGGAACCAGGGGAAGGCCTCTGAATAACTTTGCTCTGTGGGCTGAATCTGCTCACAGAATTTTGTGCAGGGAGCTGTGTTTCCAAACATCTTTGTGCTGAGTGAGGGTGGCACATGCCTTTAATCCCAGCACTGGGAAGGGAGAGTCAGGCAGTTCTCTTTGAGTTCAAGGCCAGCCTGGTCTACAGATCCAGGACAGGCATTTTCTTTCTTTTTTTTTTTCTTTTCAGAGCTGAGGACAGAACCCATGCCATGGCCTTGTGCTTTCTAGGCAAGCGCTCTACCACTGAGCCAAATCCCCAACCCTTAGGACAGGCATTTAAATGACACAGAGAAGCCCTGTCTCAAAAAAAAAAGAATAAAAACAAAATAAAATAAAATAAAAAAAGAAGCCTCAAAGGTAAGTGTATTGAGTCAGGGCTGTTAGAGATTAGGACAGTAGGATACACATTTGTTTGGCTCCAAAACATTACAAACAAGACACTGCTTATTTAAAATAAGCCACTGAATCAAATAATCTGACTATAACAAGCTGCTCATTGAGGCATTACAGGGTAACAACCAACTTTATATCCTGGTATGCCATAAAGTTCCAGTTTTCTTTCTGAGAAAAGCATAGTTCTGCCAGATAGACAATATGACAAATATGTCCACTTATTTGAAAAGTAAAACACTAGCCTGGTGGTGGTGGTGGTGGTGATGATGATGAGGATGAGGATGATGGTGCGGGTGCACATCTTTAATCCCTGCACTCACTCAGGAGGCAGAGGCAGGTTGAACTCTGTGAGTTTGAGGCCAGCCTGATATACAGAGCAAGTTCCTGGACAGGCTCCAAATCTCCACAGTAAAAATCTGTCTTGAAAATACAAAAAAAAGAAAATAAGAATAAAAGAAAAATAAAACACTAATGTGTTAAGGAATTACCTGATCAAGCATGGCTTTCATTTATGCCCTCAGGCATAGATTAGGAAAATTCTTGTGTCTTGGACCTTGGACTAAGAAGCTTTCCATCAGGGCCTGGTGTACTGATAATAAAATAGAACTCCTTTCTGAAAACAAAGAATATGATTTGAAGAGCTAGCAATGGTCTGGAACCAGGACATTTGTGGTGGGGTTACTTCAGATTCTGAGAAATCAACTCCTTCCCAAACATGGGGCTATATTTATCAGTCCACAGTTCATTGTGTGCTTAGTCAGTAATGTTCTTTTTTTTAAGAATTATTTATTTATTGCCAGGCAGTGGTGGTTCATGCCTTTAATCCCTGCACTCAGGAGGCAGAGCCAGGTGGATTTCAGTGAGTTTGTGGCCAGCCTGGGCTACCAAGTGAGTTCCAGGAAAGGTGCAAAGGTACACAGAGAAACCCTGGCTTTAAAAATCAAAAGAACCAAAAAGGCAATATTTATTTATTATGTATACAGAAGAGGGTGTCAGATCTTATTACAGATGTTTTTGAGCCACATTGTGGGTTCTAGGAATTGAACTCAGGACCTCTGAGTCATCTCTCCAGCCCAGTAATGTTCTTGAGATACCCTGTTTTTCCTTGTGCAGCATTGCTTGATTAGCCTCCTCTTTGAGTCTGTCCCATTGTTTGATACTTTCTAGTACTTCCCCATTTCCTTTCATTTCACCTCTAGAAGTAGTATCGAACGTGCTATTCTTCTTAAGAAGCTTAGGTGATATGAGACATATTTAGTGTAAGACCTCCACACCTCAGCTTTTATATTTTCTACCTTATACTTTTCCTCTCTTTCTCATCTTTTGTGACCTTCACCTCAGAACCCTGTCACTGAAGAAGATCCTGCTGTTTCACATTACTGGGGTACTTAACAAATAATTTTGGAGCTGGGCAAAGGATGTGCATGCAGTTAATCCCAGCACTTGGGAGTCAGAGGCAGAAGGATCTCTGTGAGCTTGAAGCCAGCCTGGGCTACAGAGTGAGTTCCAGGACAGGCTCCAAAGCTACACAGAGAAAGCCAGTCTCAAAAACCAATAACAACAACAAAAACAAATAATTTTGGAAATGTATTTCCTATGTAAGTCCCCTCTGTCTAAGTGAGTAGACTTGCAGTCTTCTGTCCCTATTTAAATTGCTGAAAGTGTAACCTGAAGACTGAACCTAACTGTCACAAGGATGATTAGCTTATGTGGAATGCAATGGCTCTTTTAGGCTGGCTCCTCTTTTAGCATTAGCTGCAGATGGATGTACGCTATCATTAAGTAGATTTTTCTTCATTTGTCTCTGAAGTGTGTGGGGTGATTTCTCCCTTGGAAGGTGTTTTAATTCTAGAACAATTGCATTTCAATCCTGTTAGAAAAATGTATATGACACAAGCTCACTTGTGTTGACACCAATGACCTTGGTCCCAGTCTATTGCTCTCTATGGCAATGACTATGCTGTCCTGTATACTACACATTAAAAATCTCATATTAAATGGTTTCACCACCTCAAACACCTCAGTGTTTCAAAATTACCCATTTGAGTCATGCAGTTGCATATCTATTGCTGTTAAAGGAAAAGGATTTGCATGTGGAACATGGTTTCTACCTTCAGACCAGAATAGAAGGGATAGTTCATTGTTTACACTGCTAGGGGAACCTGGGTAGGTAATCAGCTACTGGAGTCACCATTATGAAAACAAACCTGATTGTAGCATGGGGAGTGATTTTTTTTTAAATTTCCCAGCATGTACTGATTGATGCCTTGTGAATGAAGACAGACCAGATTGGTTTGTGTTCAATTTGGGAAGGGCAATTTGTACCAAATGATATTGAATTATCAATTAGGTAACTCTCCTATGCAGCTATGTTCAGTCCTGCTTGACACAGTTTTGTCAGCTCAGAGGATGAAGAAAAAGGCCCCTGACTACAACTGTGTGTCAGAGTACAGATCTCAGTAGCCAGCAAGTGCATATGGGAAGATCAACCTAGCTCTTATTAATGATATTCACTCCACTAAAGAAAGGTCCACTCCTTTTTAAGGTCAATGTAGCTAAGGTTGATTTGTTATTGTTTTCTGGTTTTATTGAGACATGTTTTCTCTGTGTATCTTTAGAACCTTTTCTGGAACTCAATCTGTAGCCCAGGCTGGCCTCAAACTTACAGAGATCTGCCTGCCTCTACTTCTGGAGTGCTGGGATTACGGGTATGTGCCACCACCCCCTGGCATAGCTAAGATTTTTTTCTTGAAAAATTCATTATTTTTATCACTTGAAAATATCACTTATTGGTATTTTTAACATTTTAAGAGCAATACTGCTCTTATCTCTTTGTTCCCATTCTCTAATGTGTCCAGGCCATTAATTCTTTCATTCCTTCTCTCTCAAGAGCTGTTGATCTTTCTGAGTAGATCAGTGTCTCCTGAAGTCCAAGCTGGCCTCATGCTATGTAATGGAGAGTCTCATTGAACACCTAAACCTGTTTCTGCTGCCCAGTATTGGAAAGAGTGTCCTGTATCTTCTTCTAGGCTAGAACCAGTGAGAAGGAAAGAATAGAGCAGTTAATGAGTGTCCCCCCATCTCTTTGAGTTTTTTGAGGGACATAAACATGAAGAGGGACCTGTGCAAGAATGGGGTTCACTGTGCATCTTGGAAGCTGATGAATTGAAAGGCCAGAAAGGGAAGGACAGGACAGAGGGTGAGAGCTTTCCTGTTTCAACAGAATTTGAGATGAGCGATGTGGAGTGGTATAATCAATTTTAGATGATCCACAAATGTCCTGACTGGCTATTTCTTGGGGGAGAGAGAGATTCATTGCATAAGTTCTGTGACTTTGGAGAACCCTGACTAATACACTGGCATTCCTAGCCAATTAAATTTATATGCTTTTAATTTCAAAGTTTCAATTTATACTCTACATATCTGAAATACCCTTAGCAAATCCTTCAGTACCAGGTCATAGACATTTGCAGAAAATACATTTAATATTGTGTAAAGCTAAAGAACATGGGAACAGTGAAACATAGGGTTAGAAGTTAGTGATGATAAAAAATTTGTGAAATACTATGAGCTCTTAGATACATGGCGAGATTAGGTTATTTGTTTGGATCATGCTGATACATTTCTGTTAGTTAGTGTAATGCTACTTATTCATTCAGTCTAGTAGGCATTCATTCATTCCTTTATTTTTATTTATTTATTTATTCATTCATTCATTCATTCATTTATTTATTTATTTATTGGTTTTTTTGAGACAGGGTTTCTCTATGTAGCTTTGCCCCTTTCCTGGAACTCACTTTGGAGACCAGGCTGGTCTTGAACTCATGAAGATCCACCTTTCTCTTTCACCCACGTGCTGAGATTAAAGGCATACGCTACCACTGACAGGTTCATTGTTAAATCTATTCAAATTCAAATATTAATGAAATGGATACTTAAAAGGGAAACACAAACTTCAATGCCCAAACACCAAGGAAGGAGAAAGTAAACTCTGTCTCCAGTTCTAAAGCCACCATTTAGAATTGTAGTTTATGTACTGAATGATGGTGCTGGGAAGATGGCTCAGTAGTTAAAGAACTCTGACTACTCTTCTAGAAGATCTGGATTTAATTCTTACCACGCCCATTGTAGTTAGATTTTTTTCTGCCTGGCCCATAGTCAGGACAAATCTCTCTCATCCACCAGGCCCATAGACACTCAGAACCAACCCAGTAAACATATAGAAACTTACATTGTTTACACACTGTATGGCCATGGCAGGCTTTTTGTTATCTATTTCTTTTTTTTTAAATTAACACATTTTTATTAATCTATATTTTGCCACATGGCTCATTGCTTACCATTACCTTACATCTTCCTTTTCATGGCAGCAGCTGGCCTTGTCTCTCTGCTCCAGCCTTCCAACTCCCAGAATTCTCTTCTCTCTTGTCCCACCTATACTTCCTGCCAGACCACTAGCCAAACAGCATTTTATTTATACAGAGTGATATCCCCAGCACTTCCCCTTTTCTTTTTTTTTAAAAAGGAGGGTTTTAACTTTTACATAGTAAAATTATATATAACAAAACAATTACCAAGCAAGAATTACAGTTATAATATTAAAGAAGATACCTTATCTATCTTATATTTGTGAGTCTAAGGTTTGATATCTAACTTATCTTTTATCACAATAGAGGAATTATATCTATCTAGTCTTCTGCCATATCAAAGACCTCAGAAGGATATAATATTACCTGAGAACTAGGAGAAAGATGGAAGAAAATTTCCGGAGTCTTGTAGGGTAGACAGAGACAGCTGGCAGCCCTGACAGGGACCTAATGATTTTTGGAAAGTTGGGTCATTTGTCTTCAGCTCACAGGGCTAGAGTCTCTTGGTCACTTTTTTGAGTATCCTGTAGAATGTCTGGCAGTTTCCTCTGTGAAGCAGGAACTTGAAGGACTATTTTTTTAAGCAAATTATAGTGGTCACTTTTCTCTGGGTCCTGCATGTCCAGTTGATCAAGCAGTCCAGGCGAGAACAGTTTTTTGCCCAAATGGCTATTTTTGCCAAGGTTAAGATAAACTCCATATGAAGTGACTTCAATGCCCATCCTCCTCTCTGAAGAAAATCCATAAGGTTCAATATTTCTCCATTGGTTTTTGTCTGGATGACCAGTTCACTGGTGAGGGTGGTGTATTCTAGTCTACCACTATCAAAGACTGTGTGAGAGTAAATATGTCATTTAATCTGTAGAAGTATATCTTTTACTTAAGTGGGTGGTCTTGTGTTTGGGGCATAGATATTAATAGTTGAAATGTCATATTGGTGGAGTTTACCTTGGATGACTAAGGAGTATTCATCCACATCACTTTTAATTAATTTTTGTTTGAAGTCAATTTTGTTAGATAATAAAATAGCTACACAAGTGTGCTTTTTAGTTCCAATTGCTTTAAATATGTTTTTTTCCAGCCTTCACATATTGGTAATCTCTATCCTTGATATTGTAATGTTTTGTTTATGCAGTGGAAGGATGGATTTTTTTAATCTGTATTATTAATTTGTGTCTTCATTGGGGAACTGATGTATTTCATATTGAGAGAAATCAGGAATCATAATTATTAATATCTTTTAATTTGTTGTTGATGTTGTTGTTATTCATGGTGATTATGGTATGTGCATCAGAGTATGTTAGTTTGTGTTCGTGTTAATGTTGTGTGTTTCCCTTTTGGCTTTGCTAATGTGATATTATTCTTTTTACTATGATTCCATGTGTATAGTTAGCTTCCTTGGGTTAGATATTTTCTACTAAAAACCCCCTCTAAGGTGCGATTTGTACTTAGATATTGTTTAAATTTGACTTTATTATGAAATATCTCATTTTCTATATTTATGGTGATTGAAAACTTTCTGGATATAGTTATCTGTGATTAGTTAGATCCTGCTTTGAATGTGTCCAAGCCCTTATGGCTTTGAGACTCGCCATTAAGAAGTGAGGTATAATTCTCATAGGTCTGCCTATATACACTACTTGGTTTTATACTTTGGAGCTTTCAATATTTTTTCTTTGTTCTGTATTAATAGTGATTTGGTTATTATGTGACAAGGAGACTTTCTTTTCTGGCCCAATCTATTTGGTGTTTTTCATGCTTCTTTGTACCTTCATCAACACCTCCTTTAAATTAAGAAAAAAATATTAGATAATTTTATTAAAAATATTTACTGGACATTGGAGCTGTGTTCTATCACTTTCCTCTATTTTTGTCATTCATAGGTTTGATCTTTGCATAATTTTTGAAAACCATAAAAATAAGTGAAGTAAGATTTAAGCTGATTATGGCAAGGTAATATCTGAAGAACCAAAAGGCCTTCCAGAGATCAAGCTGAGGCTCAAGAGTCTTGGTAATCTTGTCTTTTGATTATTAGCTGTTTCCTGATATGAATTTCTCATGTGCTCTTGTAGCATTTCCATCATTCACTGGGCACAATTTTCCCTCTACTAAAGGAATATGTAGATAATTTTCTGAGCAGTAACTTAGCCAGGATCCCTAATTTCAGGCCCTTCTGTCATTATTATCTTTAGCAGCCAGGAACATCCCAAGAAGGGCAAATGTGTCTAATCAGAGATAGATATGTACTCTCTAGAAACTGACTTAAGTATCCAGAATACCTGTTTGAGGAAACCTGGTACATGTGTTGATTAAGTTTAACTTTCTCATTTCTAAAGTCTTATCCTGCATTTTAGATTCATCTTTAACAATTAACTCAGAACTAAAGGATTCATACTTAAGTACATCTAGCCATGATGGAACTTGCCTAGCCAAGTTGTCTAATGTCTGCACATACTTGCCAGAAACAGCAGGAGAAGGGATATCTTGGAGAGATAAGGGTCAAAGGAATAAAAGTGAGGTTTTATTTTCAGAGTGGGTTGGTCAGAAAAGAGAAAAGAGGGTAGAAGAACTAGACTGTTAAGAACTGGAGAGGAATGTACTGAAATGGGAAAGAACTAGATTGAAGGGCTAGAAGAGAGTACTAGAGCAACAAGATGGAAGATGCCAGATTAGAACAAGATGAGAAGGAAGGAGATGGGAGAGGAGCTAATATGGAAAAGAACTAGATGGATGAGAACATAGATGGGGCAGAACTGAGATGAGAGAGTTAAGATAGAACTTACAGGTGAAAGGAGATAAATGTAGAAATGAATCAGGCAAGAAAGATGCTAGGTAAGAGTGCAGAATAGGAGTTCAGACAAAGAAACTGGCTCAGAAGAATAAGGTGTATGGAATAAAAGTTTAGTGTATGTAGATTCATTTCCTGTCATGAAAGATTAAATTACCCACTGGTTATACACTGTTTCTGGACCCTAGGATGGGGCTCTTGAGAGCTGGACCCACATAGTCCCTGAAACACGTCTTCCCAGATTACCTGGTTGTTTTGTGTCAAGAAATTTCTTTATTGAACATTTTCTTTGACTGATGTGTCTATTTCTTCTATTGTATCCCTAGTGCCTGATATTCCTTCTTCTATTTCTCTAATTTATTGGTGAAACTTGGTTCTGTACTTCCTGTTTTTAGTCCTTAATTTTTCATTTGTGTAATAACTTCTGTTTCTGTTTTCTTTAATGTTTCAGTTTTCATTTGAGGTCTTAAACAGTTTTATTTGTTTCCTTCAACTATTTGTTTGTTTTTTTCCTGGCTTTATTTCTTTTCTCCAATTTTTTGTGCCTTCATAAATTTATGTAAGAGATTTATTTATTTATTTTTAAGAACCTCTATCATTTGGGTTGGACTTTGAGACCATAAGATGTTGAGATACTTAGGCTATGAGTCATCTTTCATGGAGAACAAGCTGCATAAATGGAGTAGAAGTAACCAAAGAGAGAAATGAATGGAAAGTTGTGGGGAGATAGAAATCTAAGCCCTTTGAAAATGAAGCCCCATGTGTCTGGCACAGAACTATTAGATTTGGTTGTTGTCCTGCGGGGTTTTAATCTTCCCGTTTTCTTTCCTCACTGTCTCAATTCCTCTTTGGAATGAGAATGGGTTTTCTGTGTCATTTGTATGTTGGGAAGATTTAACGTGTTCTTTGATCTTATAAGAAGACAATATGTTTTTGTACATGTCAAGTATATGTTGTTTTGCTGAGCTTTACCCACCATCTTGAAATTTGAAATTCAGCAGAGGATGTCATTCTCTTCTAGTATGCAGTATTCATGACTCTAATAGTGCCTGAGCCTTCTGAGGCATTAGATCACAAGAGTGTTGCATTCTCCATGCTAGTTGCTTTTCTGTGGCAGGAATCTTAAAAGGTCTTATTAATGAAATCAAACCCGAGGTCAGTTATTGTGGTGAACACTGGAAGATCAGAAACACAGAACAAGACGCACCTATCTCACCTTGCTAGTTCCTCAGGGGATCCTTTTTCCTCAGCCTGGAAGATTCTGAGTCCTCCTCCACATGAATCTCAGCTGAACTGTGTTGCTCCAAAGCCTGAACACTAAACCAGCCAAATGCTTAACTAACTAAATGCTTAACTAACTACATGCTTTACTTTACTATTTCCTGGTCCTCACGCCTTATACACCTTTCTCTTTCTGCCCCCACTCCCTGGGATTAAAGGTTGGGTTTCTGGGATTAAAGGTGTGGGTCACCATGCTTAGCAGTTTCTAAAGTGGCCTTGAACTCAGAGATCCGGCTAGCTCTGCCTCCCTTTGCTGGGATTAAAGGAGTGCACCACTACCACCCAACTTCTGTTGTGGCTTACTCTTCCAATTTTCTAGCCACCATTTTTGGCTTTTTTCTAGTGTTCTCTGACCCCAGATATGTTTGTTTCAGGGAGCACAGAATATTTCAGGGAACCCAATACCCACCACTGTAGTTAGAGTTTTCCTGCCTGGCCCACAGTCAGGACAAATCTCTCTTACCCGCCAGTCCCACAGTCGCTCAGACCCAACCAAGAAAGCACACAGAAACTTATATTGCTTACAAACTGTATGGCCGTGGCAGGCTTCTTGTTTTCTGCTTCTTCTATCTTAAATTAACCCATTTCTGTTAGTCTATACTTTGCCACATGGCTTGTGACTTACCAGTGTCTTTACATGTTGCTTTTCATGGCGGCAGCTGGCGGTGTCTCCCTCCAGTCTTCTACTTCCCAGAATTCTCTACTCTTTTGTCCCGCCTATACTTCCTGCCTGGCCACTGGCCAATCAGTACTTTATTTACACAGAGCGATATCCACAGCACTTCCCTTTTCTTTTTTTTTTAAGGAAGGTTTTAACTTTTACATAGTACAATTACATATAACAAACAATTATCAAGCAAGAATTACAGTTATAATATTAAAGATGATGTCCTATCTATTTTATATTTGTGAGTCTAAGGTTTTATATCTAACTTATCTTTTATCATAATTGAGGAAATTATAACGATCTAGTCTTCAACCACATCAAAGACCTCAGAAGGATATAATATTACCTAAGAACTGGGAGAAGGATGTAAGCATTTTTTCAGGAGTCTTGCAGGGTAGACAGAGACAGCTGGCAGCCTGGACAGTCACTTAATGTTCCCTTGTAAAGTTGGGGCATTTGTCTTCAGCCCACAGGGCTAGAGTCTCTTGGTCACTTCTCTCAGTGTCCTGTAGAATGTCTGGCAGTTTCCTCTGTGAAGCAGGAACCTGAAGGACCATTTTGTCAAGCAAAGTTCAGTGGTCACATTTCTATGGGTCCTGCATGTCCAGTTAAGCAAGCAGTCCAGGCAAGAACAGTTTCTTGCCCAAATGGCTATTTTTACCAAGGTGAAGATAAGATATGAAGTGTCTTTAATGCCCATCCTTGTCTCTGAAGTAAATCGGTGTTGCCAGTAGCAGACATGTCTCACTGTCCAGAAATTCTAAATTTTAAAAATATTTTAAATGCCATATTCTGAAGGTCTTTGAAGTATTTGAAGATTACCTATCTATCTGAAATATGTCTATGTATATCTAGAAGACTTAACTAACATGGCTATGAGTATGATTATCATAGATGACTAATTATTAATCTATTTTCAAATATCCATTTCAATTTAAAATGAGCTATACAAACATAATACTTAAACACGATTAGAATTATACACACAGTATAACAAAATTAACTTTAAGTTTGTATCAATAAACTAAAATATATACCAATGTAAAACATTTTACAAGTTGTTGTTCTTTAGAAGTAAGTTCCTTAATCTACACTTTCATCCTATTATATCTGTATCATATCCCCTTTTCTTCTTTAGAAAGAGATCTCATTTATAATCAAACTGCTTTAAAGAAAAATATTGGTTTTTTTCTGTCCCACACCTTAGGGCTCTTCTGATATGGGACACAAGAACCTTTTTTTTTTTTTTTAGCAATATGTCTGGGTTTAGAGAAGGAGTGAGCCAATTCCATCTCCAAAGCCAGCTTGATAATTTTGGGAATGTGGGCGTAGTTTCTCTTACTACTTCCTGCTGGAGGGGGGCGCTGTATCTTATGGGGACACAAAGAAAATTTTAGGATTATGGAGTAGTCCATGAGGGTGAACCTCTGAGCCAGTTGCCTTGAAACCATTCTGGATGTCGGATCATCTGGGCCATGGTGTCATCGGAGACCTTTCAGGTGGTCTTGTCTGATCAAACATGATATATCTTAATCTGGAACAAATCCACAACCTCTGGCTTTCTGTGGAAACAAAAGCAGAGACTCCTTTCCAAAGCAACATATCCTTATATCCAAATTTCGAAGTCAAGGTACCTTTAAAATTTACATATTTGTTTAACTCAACAGCTTTTATGATCAAATCTTTTTCTGTGGTTAAAAATCCCAAAGACAACATAAACCAGATTCTCTGTGTAATATCCATCTTTGTAAGATTGAAACGCCACTGTGGCTGCTGGCTCCACCCACCTCAGCTTCCCAACATGGCGGTGGTACAGTTTACCCCCAGCTCTGGGTCTGGAGCCATGTGTACCATCAACTATTAGAAGCAGTTCTATCAAAGCAGCGCATAGCCTAGAAATTTTTTTTTTTTTAAACTGGCAAAGGCTAAATCCACCATGCAGCAGAGCAAAGTGCTGCTTGTAGACTCCTCATTCCTGCCACAGGGCAGGTCAGACACACACGCCAGAAACCTGCCATAGTAGCTCAAACCAGCAGGCTGCCGCTAACTTGAGGGAGACAACTAGGAAGCTGTTTTTAGCTCCAATTTAGAATCTTTTTTCTCAGGTTTTAGGTGGAAATTCTTGCCAACACGTTGGACGCCATATGTAGTTAGAGTTTTCCTGCCTGGCCCACAGTCAGGACAAATCTCTCTTACCCGCCAGTCCCACAGTCGCTCAGACCCAACCAAGAAAGCACACAGAAACTTATATTGCTTACAAACTGTATGGCCGTGGCAGGCTTCTTGTTATCTGCTTCTTAAATCTTAAATTAACCCATTTCTGTTAGTCTATACTTTGCCACATGGCTTGTGGCTTACCAGTGTCTTTACATGTTGCTTTTCATGGTGGCAGCTGGCAGTGTCTCCCTCCTGTCTTCTACTTCACAGAATTCTCTACTCTTTTGTCCCGCCTATACTTCCTGCCTGGCCACTGGCCAATCAGAACTTTATTTACACAGAGCGATATCCACAGCACTTTTGATGTTTATTAATGAATATGATTCTTTTTTCTTAATAAATGGATATGCACCACACATATGCCTGGACCTCACTGTAGTCTCACTGTAGAGAATCTTAGAACCCACAAGCTTGGAACAATGAACAGTTTTGTGATTCCCCAATATAAATACTGGCAAATGATTCCCCCTATATACAAGACCAGTAATAGCTCCTAACTTCTCAACCATCTCTTCTTCCCTGTGTTGATTATTTATGACCAACAATGATATTTCAAATGTAATCAACTTTCTATTTGTAACTGTTTAAATGCACAGCCATTTTAGTAAGATTTATGAAAATACAACTTAAACTGGAGCAATTCAGATTTTTAGAAGATGAATACAGAACTAGAGTGAATGTGTAACTCTTTCTAGGAACTTCAGTAAAACAATCTCTGAGTTCGTCTTATGTTTTTGCTTGTTTGATGGAAGTTTAAAGTGCAGATGGGTTCTTAATATTTACTATTTGCTGTTCTACAACTGATTACATAGACTAGGCTAACTTTCAACTCAGAAGCACATATGTATGCTTTTACCTTCTAAGTTCTGGGATTAAAGTCATGAGCCATTACACCCAGCTTACGTATTTTTGTTGTAGTTAGTAATGGTTCATGAAATTTCTCTGATGTGTATTCAATACTCTTAAAGTGTTTTCTTGTCTCTCTAACTCTGTTAATAGGCATTTCTCTTGCCAAGGCGATATCCAATTCTAAGCATTCATAAATAATTGTTGTAAACCTCCTATTGAGTTTGTTTGTGAAGTAACTTGATGATTTCTTTGTAATGACTGAGTCATAAAATACGTGTGGCAGTCACAAGAATTATGTGTCTATATTGTCAAAGAAGCACACATTTACAATGTTGTATCATGCTTTTTGTTTTATACATATGGATTTCACATTTATGTATGGCATATTTTAGAATGCAGTGACCTATAATGATGTGTATGTCGACATCACTCAGGAAGAGTGGGCAGTGATGGATTCTTCACAGAAGAATCTCTACAAAGATGTGATGCTGGAGACCTATATGAACCTCATTGCTATAGGTAAATTTTCCTTCATAATTTAAATAAAGGGACACCCGTTGAATGATTATTGGTGCTCTTCTGCAATTCTGATTGAGAATGAGAAAGAATGAGCTGAATAAATCAGATTTCATTCTGAGGATCACTGAAGATATTAATGTAAAATTTTCAGTTTCCTGTTATAATTGATATATCATTCTTGTCCTATATTTTAGGCTACAATTGGGAAGATCTTAAAGTTGAAGAACATTGTCAAAGTTGTCAAAAACATGGAAGGTAATTTTCTTGTAAAAGCTGATAGAAATGGGCTCTGGATATATATAATTCATCTGGAAGTTTTAATAAGATGAAGCAGTGTAAATTATCACAGCTTAAAATGCATCGATGATCAATAAATGCTCATAAACACATGTACCTCAATGGCAAGAAAGTGAATTGTGTTTGCAAGTGATTCTTTTAAGAAGGAAGACAAAAAATCAATAGCTTAACAGAAATCAACATTTGAATAATAGCTTCATCAAAGCTATGCTGTACAACTGAAAATACATTTAGTTTCTTAGTATTCATATAATAAAAATATACTCATTGAATATGTAATAAGAATACATGCACAACCTTGCAATAAGCAAATAGTCTATAGTATAGTTTCTCATATAGTTGTTCTGTCTTTGCTAATTTTAGTTAGATGGGTAGTTAGAGTCAAGAGTTAAGGGGTGGGGAGTTGTTGTAGAGAAACAGTATTCCCTATTCCACATATTGATGAGAAACAGAAAATCCAACTGTAAATGAAATGTGTAAATATTATTGTTTTTATCGTTTCTTTAATAGTTATAATATGTCACTCTGCATACAAGCTCTATGAACATAAGAATATGGAAAGAAGCAATGTACATCTCTCCATATCAGAACAATTAGAAGATACATAGTAGTTCCATGTTAAGTAAACTTGTTGAATGTGATTCAAGATTACAAACAACAGGGTTTCCAGCTTCGTTCAGAATAGATCAACAAGCACACCACAGAAATGCCCTATGAGTACTAAGACTGTGTAAATGCTTCGGTTTGTCCTGGTTAATCTGGAACATGTAGCATGACTCATAGTATAAGAAAGTTTATCAATGGAATAACTGAGGTAAATGTCTAAATTCTCCAAATTCTCTTTAAATATGTGAAAAACCTCAAGGAAAAATGATGACATAAATATGAGCCAGGTAATAAAGCTCTTATCATCACAGGCATATTCAAATATGCAAGGCCATCCTTAATGCAGTGGATGAACATGAGTGTAAATAACATGTTAAAACCTTAAGATCTCAGTTCTCTTTATATTTAGACCAAACAATAAAATTAATTCATGGAGATATAAAGACTCAGCAATGTAATGAATGTGATAAAGCTTTTAAATGTTTCAATTGTTATTGCAGGCATAAAAGAAGTCATACTACAGAGAAATCACATGAATATACTGAGTTTGGTAAAGCCTTTGAATGTCATAGTCATCCTCAAAGGCATGAACAAACACATACTGGAGAGAAATCCTATGAATATAATCAATGTAGTAAAACCTTTGCACAACACAGGCATGAAACTACACATATATTTAAAAAAACTTATGGATGTAATCAAAGTGGCAAAGCCTTTACTCATTGGAAAATTCTACAATTAGATAGAAGAACACATTCTGGAGAGAAACACTATGAATGTAATCAATGTGATAAAGCCTTTACAAAGCCCAGTCATCTTCAAGTACATAAAAGAGAACATACTAGAGACAAACCCTATGAATGTAATCAGTGTGGTAAAGCCTTTGTTCAAAACAGAACTCTTCAAATGCATGAAAAGACACATAGTGGAGAGAAACCCTATGAATGTAATCAATGTGGTAAAGCCTTTACAAAGCCCATTCATCTTCAAGTACATAGAAGATTACATACTGGAGAGAAACCCTATGAATGTAATCAGTGTGGTAAAGCCTTTGCTCATCACAGTGCTCTTCGATTACATGAAAGAACACATACTGGAGAGAAACCCTATGAATGTAAACAATGTGGTAAAACCTTTGCACAGCCTGGTCATCTTCAAGTACATAAAAGAACACATACTGGAGAGAAACCCTATGAATGTAATCAGTGTGGTAAAGCCTTTACTCGACACAGTGCTCTTCGATTACATGAAAGAACACATACTGGAGAGAAACCCTATGAATGTAATCAGTGTGGTAAAGCCTTTACTCGACATAGTGCTCTTCAATTACATGAAAGAACACATACTGGAGAGAAACCCTATGAATGTAATCAGTGTGGTAAAGTCTTTGCACATCCTGGTCATCTTCAAGTACATAAAAGAACACATACTGGAGAGAAACCCTATGAATGTAATCAGTGTGGTAAAGCCTTTGCTCAAAAGAGTACTCTTCAAATGCATGAAAGGACACATACTGGAGAGAAACCCTATGAATGTAATTATTGTGGTAAAGCCTTTGCTCAACACAGTGCTCTTCGATTACATGAAAGAACACATACTGGAGAGAAACCCTATGAATGTAATCAGTGTGGTAAAGCTTTTGCTCGACACAGTGCTCTTCGATTACATGAAAGAACACATACTGGAGAAAAACCCTATGAATGTAATCAGTGTGGTAAAGCCTTTGCTCAACACATTGCTCTTCGATTACATGAAAGAACACATACTGGAGAGAAACCCTATGAATGTAATCAGTGTGGTAAAGCCTTTGCACATCCCGGTCATCTTCAAGTACATAAAAGAACACATACTGGAGAGAAACCCTATGAATGTAATCAGTGTGGTAAAGCCTTTGCACATTCCACTCATCTTCAAGTACATAAAAGAACACATACTGGAGAGAAACCCAATGAATGTAATCATTGTGGTAAAGCCTTTGCTCGACACAGTGCTCTTCGATTACATGAAAGAACACATACTGGAGAGAAACCCTATGAATGTAAACAATGTGGTAAAGCCTTTGCACAGCCCAATCACCTTCAAGTACATAAAAGAACACATACTGGAGAGAAACCCTATGAATGTAATCAGTGTGGTAAAGCCTTTGCTCAAAACAGTACTCTTCAAATTCATGAAAGGACACATAGTGGAGAGAAACCCTATGAATGTAAACAATGTGGTAAAACCTTTGCACAGCCCAATCACCTTCAAGTACATAAAAGAACACATACTGGAGAGAAACCCTATGAATGTAATCATTGTGGTAAAGCCTTTACTCGACACAGTGCTCTTCAATTACATGAAAGAACACATACTGGATAGAAACTCTAGAATGTAAACAATGTGGTAAAGCCTTTGCTGTTCACAATTATTTTTAGTTGCATCAAAGAACACATATGTGAGAGAAACCCTATGAATGTATACAATGTGGGATAGCATTTGCACAGCCCAGTCATCTACAAGTACATAAGAGACACATACTAGAGAGATACCCTGTGTGCCCCAGCAAGCCAGGTTTCAACGGGTGCAACTCATCTGTGGGAGCAAATGTAAGGAACAGGGGACATGAGAGACAACAGCAAGACAGGATTCTGATGAAGCTGCAAATATTATTTTTTTTTCAGCAAGACTTACATAGCATTGGAAGGGAGGGGACAGGAAGGAGGGAAGGGTAGGGATATGGAAGGGATGCAGTATGTGGGAGAAGTGCAGATCGTGCAACTGCAAGATGTCAGCTAAGGTCACTGGACAGGGGCCATTTATTCTGTTGCTAGGCTACCTGACAATAGAATGCTCTTTCCGTTTGGTTGTCATGACACCTGACTGTGAATTGTGTTCTTATCTTTGGGAGCCTCTGGTTAGTCAACAGGTGTTCTTGGGAAGGGCTGTGGTCTTGTAACTTGTTCTCTTGCCTGGCTAGTACTATTCCATGTTTCATGTTTGGTTCCTGACATCTTTCTCTTTGACACTTATGAATGTAAACAATGTGGTAAAGCCTTTGCTCATCACAATTCTCTTCAGTTGCATGAAAGAACACATATGGGAGAGACACCCTTTGAATATATACAATGTGGGTATCATCTTCAAAGGCATAAAAGAACACATACTGTACTGAAACCATACAATTTTAATCAGTGTGGTAAAGCCTTTGTACATCACAACACTCTTCAATTTCATGAAAGAACACATAATTGACAAGAACCCTATGAATTTAAACAGTGCGGTAAAGCCTTTACACAGCCCTACATAAAATCACATATTGGAGAGAAACCCTATGAGTATAATCAATGTGGTAATGCCTAGTCAAAACACAAAGTAACTCTGTAACTGTAAAAGTTAGTGTGTAATGGTCTCTTAATGGCTTTCCATATAACATTCTACTTTGAATATCTGAAAGAAGCTCATACCAAAGGAAATCTGAATATATATACATATGTATATATATAGTTATGATCTTCAGTCAACATACTTACATTCAATATCAAAAAATTAATTATTTCAGAAAAAAATATAAAATGTGTCAATAATGTTTTCAAGCATTATAGTATCTCTTTTTATTGTGTTTACATATTTCAACTAATATAGACAAAATGCCTGTAAATTTAAATGATAAGTAACACTTTTAGATTTCATACTTCTGTTCAAATACATGGGATAATGAATTCTGATCTAAAATTTCATAGATATGCCTTTTCTGTTGCTTTGATAATAGAACATATCTATATGAACTTAGAAAAGGGTTTCATTTGGCCCTGGGATCCACAGCAATATATGAGCCTCTTAAAAGTGGCATGGAAACAAGTGTCAGATATGTCAGCTAAAACAGGCAGCTAAGAATTCACAGTTTTGTCCTAAAGCATAAAGCAAAAAGTGTAAATTGGAAATGGTGTGCACATGTAAATGCTCAGGCCAACCCTCATGACTGATTTCTTCCTGCAGTGTACCATTTTCTAAATTTTCTCAAATGATATCACAGACTGAAAATGATAGATTTCTCAGACTTCAAGACTACATGCTTGCTTTCTGTTACATGGACCAATTCGTGATGGAGAAAAACTCTGTAATCATTTAGATGCCTCAAAACCCATGTTATGAGAATGATAACAGAAAAACATTCATGATTGATAATTAGTTTAAGGGTTTGTTTTTGTTTTAATTATGGTGTGTGTGTGTGTGTGTGTGTGTGTGTGTGTCTTCCTCTGGGTATATGTATGTGCATTCTGGTTCCCAAGAAGTTTAGACCCTTGGAGCTTCTTGTTGCAAGAATTACTAGAAGTTATCCAAAACCTGATGTTGGTCCAGGGAATGAGCTTTGGTTAACACTTCAGACATCCCAGTTGTTTTAGGTTACAAAGAAAAAAAATTGTTTTAAGTCTTTTCATTGTACAAAGACTGATGTGAAGAACCCATTGTGGCTTCTATTTGGCAGCATGTGGAGAAGATATTGAAGTGTGGGATATATGTGGCAAATTCAATTAGTAAAGTTTATTTTGTGGTCCTTATATTCCTTCTGTGGCTTTTGTTCATGTTATTTTAACACTTTCCCTTATTCAGAGGTAATTTTATGTTGCCTTGTATAGAATGGGATGGCTATCATGGAAGTAGTTCATTGTGATTTAACTCTCAGGAAGTTCATGATCATACTTTCCAAGTAAGGGTGTTTGTAAAAGGGTGATGGATTTTTGTTCATGATTGTATTTTTAATATCCAATATTAACAAATGCACTTGAAATGTTTGTTATCCAGACTGGGTTGAATGTCAGTAATTAGTCAAGGATACATTAGAATATATGATCCTTGTGTGTCAGTCTCATGAGTACCATTCTAAGGGTAGGTGATGTATTGCCATTGATCAGTTATTTTGTCAAAACTATAAGGGTAAGGAGTTGGCGAAAGAAACCTACCCTCACTCTGGAGCCTTGACCTAGAAAAAGATGGCTCAGATATGCCTAGTGAAAGAAACACACTTTGGCTCAAATCAGAGCCATCTCTGCCCCTGGTCAACTGATTTGTGAAACCAACCAATCACAGAAGAGGACAATAGAATCCTGTCCCTAGGGCCCAGGACCAGGGAAAGAAACAAGGCTTGTATTTTGGACCTGGGCCAGGGAAACGAAACAAGGAAACATGTCCTGACTCTGAAACTGGTGCAAAAATAACACTCTTAGTCCCTAGCATCAGAGTCAGTGAAAGAGATGAGCCTTGGCCTTGAAGGAAGTGTCAAAAATGCAAGAAAGTCCAGTGAAAGAAAAACAATTTGTCTCTGTAATCAGGCCCATCTCTGTCCTTAGCCCACATTTCTGGTGATGCTGTATTGCTCATTATTTTGTTGTATGTACTTCTGCCTTGACGCCTGCCCATCTCCTTGTGGATTCATTCCTGGTCTTATCAGCACTCTTGGTCCAGTCACAGCTGACAGATTTGGTTTTTCAGGAAGCCTCACATGGTTCAATAAGAGGGGGCAGATCAAAGCCACTCTTGGTCTAATCAGGGCTGGCACATTCACTGTCTCCTGAGTTTTCTCTTGGTTCAATAATGTGTCTTTGTACAATGTGTGCGTTCTCTTTCTCTTGTCCAAGTGGGAGCTCTCTGGGCTAGATTGGCACCCTCTGGGCTTGATGAGAGCTCTCTTGGCAAGGTGGGAGCTCTCTGAGTCAGATGGGATCACTGAACTAGATGGGATCTGGGAGCTGGTCAGTAAGACTCAGGAAGTGGCAGGGGGGGTGGTCTCAGCCAGATGGGTGTCGGGGCAGGGCATACAGAATCCAGGGTTTTCTGGGGCATTTGGAGAAGGGAAAACTTCCTGTGGAAGCTCCACCCAATGGCCAGCAACTGGGGCCAATTTAGGTAGTCTTACCTGGGAAATGCTGGTGCCCAGGGATGGGAACTAGGGCCATACCTACGTGGGTATGATCCCAGAAATTCTCTGCTCCTAATGGGAGCTCTGGCCTGTATAGGAGCAGAGGCTTGGTCTGCAATTCTCAGGAATTGTGGGGGTCTCAGGCAGATGGGTATGGGGTCAGGATGTGTAGATTTCAGGGTCTGCTGAGGGGTCATGGACAAGAAGAACTATCCTGTGGGGCCCCACCAAGCACAAAGAGAAATACAACATCACCAGAACCTAGTCTTAATCCAACGTTTATCTTTTTTTTTGTTTGCTTGTTTGTTTTTCTTTTTCAGAGCTGAGGACTGAACCCAGGGCCTTACACTTGCTAGGTAAGTGCTGTCTAAATCACTAACCACCCATCAGTTATCAAATGGAAGTGGTATATAAGCACTTGAGCCCAAGCAGGTTTTGAAGGCACAAGCAACCTACATCAATAAGTTGACCAAATGTGTTTGGTTTCTACTCTTGTTACAATACTTTCTGCTGCCAGGCATGCACCTCTTGGCTCAGGGGGTATGTTCCCTATGATTGGTTGACTGAGGAAGAGAAGACTAAGGCTTGGTTTACTGATGGTTCTGTACATTGTGTAGGCACCACCCAGAAGTGGACAGCTGTAGTATTTCAACTCCATTCTGGGACAAGCATGAAAGATACTGGTGATGGGGAAATCTTCACTGTGGGAAGTACACAGGTGTTTGGGAGGAGACATGGCCTAATGTGCAAATAGTCAATGATTCATGGTCCATAGGCAATGGCCTGGCTGGGTGGTGACTTGGAAAGAACAAGGGTGAAAAGAGAAAGACATATGAGGAAGAAGTATGTGCATAGATCTCTATTCATGGCAAAGAATGTGAAGATACTTGTGTCCCATGTAAATGCTCAGCAAAAGGTGACATTAGCTGAGAAAGAGTTCAATAATCAAATAGATAGGATGACTTTCTGTGGACAGTCAGCTTCTCTCTTCAGCCATTCCTGTCAATGCCCAATGGGCCCATGAACAAAGAGGCCATGATGGCACAAATGGGATGTGTGCATGGGCTGAACAAAATGAACTTCCACTCACCAAGGGTATTCTTGGTACCCCTGCTACTGAGTGCCAGATCACCCAACAGCCCATCAGAGATCATCACTGATACTAGATATGACACCATTTTCTGGCATGACCAGCCAGCAACCTTGTGGCAGGTTGAGTACATTGGACCACTTCCTCTGTAGAAAGGACATTTCTTGGTCCTTACTGGAGTAGAAACTTATTCTGATTATGGATTTTCCTTTCATACATGTAATGCTTCACAAAACAACCATGAATGGATTTACAGAATTTCTTACCCACAGATATGTTATTCCAGAGTCCTGTTTCAGACCAAGGAACTCAATGAACTACCAGAGAAGCACTACAGTGCACCTATACTCATGGACTCCACTGTTTTTATTTTATTCTCCAGCATCCTAAAGAAGCTGGCCATATAGAAAGATGGAGTGGACTTTGGTCTGTTGAAGACACTGTTAGGTGTCAGCATCTTGAGGGCTGGGGTAAGGAACATGTCCCAAACACAATAAATCCACAGAAGATCTGTTTATTAATATAGGGGATTGCTATATCCTGCAGGGAGTACATTCAACTTTACACCAGGTATTTCATGACTTTCCCTGAATAGTCACAATACCCTTTCCTGCTGAAGCAGTTCCAGGCATGACTCTCTCAAGAAGTCAGAAAAATTTCCCTTCCAGGGTTGGACTGCTTATTTGCAGTTCCAGCAGTCAGACCTGTGCCCAACAGCTCCAGGTGTCCAGGACACCTTCAGGGCAGAACCATAGTTCTCAGCAGCTCAAGGTGTCTGGGATATCTTGCCCCCCAGGACTGAACTGTCTCCTTGCAGTTCAGCCATCAGAGCTGTACTAAGCAGCTCAAGGTGTTGCCTGACTCCCCATGTAGTCAGGACATCTTTCCCAGAGTTGCAAAACTCACATTTTTGGGCTAAAATTTGGGACCAAACCAAGTTGTTGCAGCCAATTTACTTATATTCTCTGTTTAGATTTATCCTCCATTTTTAATTGAATAATTTAGTTTGTTGATGTCTAGGTTTTGAGTTCTTTATATATTTTGGAAATCAGTTTCTTATATATTTTGTCTGATGTGGGGGTTGTTGATGACCTTTCCTTATTTTGTAGGCTGCCATTTGGTCCTATTAATGCTTTTCTTTTTTATTTTCTTCTTTCTTTCTTTTTTTGAGACAGAGTTTCTCTGTGTAGCTTTGCGCCTTTCCTGGAACTCACTTGGTAGATCAGGCTGTCCTCAAATTCACAGAGATCCGCCTGGCTCTGCCTCCCAAGTGCTGGGATTAAAGGCATGTGCCGCTGCCACCACCACCACCGCATGCTTTTCTTTGCCTTACAGATGCTGTTCAATTCCATGAGGTACCATTTATTAATTGTCAGTGTTAGAGTTTGCAGTATTGGTATTATGTTCAAGAAGTTGTCACCTGGCAATGTACTCAAGGCTTTTTGCAATTTTCTTTTCTATCAGGTTCAATATAAGTTGTTTTATATTGAGGTTTTTATCCACTTTGACTTGAGTTTTGTGCATGGTGACAGATATGGATCTATTTGTATTCATCTTCATGCTGACAGACATTTATGTCAGCAGCATTTTTGGAGATTCTTTCTATTTTCTTTTGTATAATTTTGGTTTATCTGTCAAAAAACAGGAATCCATAAGTTTTTTGGATTAATATCTGGATCTTCCCATTGGATAATGTCTCTTTTTTTATACTAATACCTTGTATTACCTGTGTTTTTTTATTATTATAGCTTTGTTGTGGAGCTTGAAATCAAAGATGATGTTAACTATGGATTTATTTTATTGTACAAAATAGTTTATCTATCCTGTTTTGTTTCCCCAGGTGACATTGAGTATTATTTTTTCAAAATCTGTAAAAAATTACATTGGAATATGATGGGGATTGCATTGAATTTATATATGTAATTTGGTAAGATTGACATTTTTACTATGTTAATTCTACCAATCCCTGAGCATGTGAGATCTTCCCATCTTCTGATATTTCCCTCTCTATCTTCCTTCAAATACTTGAAGATTTTCTCATGTAGGACTTTCATTTGCTTGGATAGAGTTAAACAAATATGTTTTTTTAATTTTTGTGGCTATTGTGAATGAGGTTGTTTTTTTTTTCTGATTGCTTTTTCAGCCTATTGATAATTCATATATAACAGGACATGTGATGTTTTTGAGTTAATTTTGTATTCATGAACAACACTGAAGCTGATTATCAGCTGTAGCAGTTCCCTGATAGAAATTTAGGGTTACTTATGTATTCTATAATAACATAAGCAAATATCAATAGTTTGACTTCTTCCTTTCTTATTTTTATTCACTTGATCTTTTTTAATTCCTAGTAACAGGATGAGCTTGGGAAGCGCAGCAAACATCTACAATGAGTTGAAAGTCATGATCTATCATGTAATTTTTGATATGCTCAATATGGTCAAGACACTTTGTATACATGAATGAAAGTTTAATTAATAAAATCTGTTAAACTTTAAACCTTCCTTAATTATCCTTTAACAATTGGAGGATAAAGTGCCAGCCTGTAGCTATTTGGTTCATGGAATTTTTTTTCTTCATATTTCTCCAGAATGACAATCCCCAAACAAATGAAGAGCAGACTGAATGTCCAGCGCTATGTTCTAGTTCATGGATAGCATTCAGGGATCACAAGAGCCCCTTATGTATTTTCACATAGAGAAAACTCTTATATCAGAATGATCTATTTAGATGATTTCTGGAAAAGCTTTCATCGCTAAAGATCACTTTTCCATACCCTGACATGAATAAATATAGAAATAATACACAAATTTAGAGGAGCATAGAAAAAGGTTTGCTTCAATGGCTTTGAACATTTCATATTCATAACATCCTCCATGATGTTCTTGTCTCATTTTTAGAATACCAACAGAGAAATTTGATTTTTTTCTGGCATTGATTTTTGCTACTGAAGAGATCAACATGAACCCTTATCTTTTAAGAGTTGTTGTTTTGAGCAGCTTGGGGTATCTGGATTAACATGCCCTCCAGGACTGAACTGTCTCCTTGCTGTTACAGCCATCAGAGATGGGTTAAACATCTCCAGGTGTCTAGGACACCTTCAGGGCAGAGCAGCTCGAGTTCTGCAGGATAACTCTCCCTCAACTGTTGAACTGTCCTTATTGCAGTTCCAGTTGTCAGAGATGTCCTAAGCTGCTGAAGGTGTTGCCTGACTCCCCAGGTAGTCAAAACATCTTTCCCTGGAGTTGTAAAAGTCATGATTTTGTGCCAAAGTCTTGGACCAATCCCAGAGTTGTTGCAACCAATTTACTTACAAAATACATTTTAAGGACGTTAGTATTAAAATCATTAAATACTTCATGTATATATCCAAAGATACATTTTCATCTACCTGAAAGTATATTAGAAATTTAAGTTAGTAAACAACTGTATATTTCACTATAAAATTTGATGTGCTAGGAATATGTATACCTTATTTAAAGTTACATACATCTTAATGTCATCATCTGTTATGCATTTGGCACTTCATCCTGAAGTATTGTCTTCTAAGGCAATTATCCAGAGATACCAGATAATGTAATACAAAGAGATTTACTTTGTGAGGTCTACTTTTGTCCAACTTGATATGGTGATCAAAATACCATTACAGCATTGCACAAGAAAGGTGTTTCCAGGTTGGGGATTTAGCTCAGTGGTAGAGCACTTGCCTAGCAAGCGCAAGGCCCTGGTTTAGATCCTCACCTCCTCATAAAAAAAAGAAAGGCATTTCCAACACAGCTGTCTCATTGATGCTCAAATAAGATTAGTTGTAATATTAAATCAATAAAATACTGTCTTTTCAGATTGTAAACATATTTCATTTAAAGATTAAGAAAAGTATGAGAAATTGAATGATAAATCCTATTTGCAAGTGAAAATGATATATTGATATCTCTTTTGTTGTTCCTTTTATTGCATGTGAAATTATTTAGTTTATTCTGAGGACCAAACTTTTGTTCATAGCAGTTTCTCAGATCAACAAATGAATATGAGAGAATATATTGATGTTAGTTATTTGTCATGGAGATTTACTTCCAAGAAATATTATTGTTGCAAAATATTTTAACAATGTTAACGTTAAAATACTTAATAGAAAATATAAAAATATTAAATACATATGTGTGTATCCAAAGAAACATTTTCATCTATTTGGAAGAGATTTAATAATTTAAGTTAATCTGTAATCAACTGAATATTTCACAATAGAACATGATATATTTTGTATATGTATGTTATTTGAAGTTCCATGCATCTGCAGGTCCTCAACAGTTATCCATTTGGCATAATATCTTGAAGCATTGCCTTCTAAGGGAATTATAGAGGTACCAGATAATGTAAAAGCAGTGACATTTACTTGAAAAAAATTCTTGTGTGTCTGTTTGTGTGTGTGCACGCACATGTACGTGTGTAATGTGACTATGGGTTTTTAGGCAATTACAGAAATGTGAAGAATAGAAGACAACTTTGTTGGGTCTACTTGTGTCCATCTTCATATGGTGATCAAGATGAGGTCACAGCCTTGTGCAACACAGACATTTCTAACAGAGTTGTCTCACTGATGCTGAAATAAGATTAGCTGAAATATTAAAACAGTAAAATATTGTTTTTTTCTGAAAACGTATTTTCTTTAAAGATAATGGAAAATAGACACTGAATAAAAAATACTATTTGTGGATAAACATGATATACTGATAACTCTTTTTGTCTTCTTCTTGCATGTTGAATGAGTTCTTTTCATAACACGTTCTATAAACAACATGCTGGACTTCATTTCCCAGGATGCCTTTCTCTGTGGCATCAATATATTTCAACTTTAATTCCGAGGATGACTTTCTCTAGACCATCATTACTTTCTGGATTTCAATTCCCAGGAAGCCTTTCTCTACAGCACTTGGACATCCTGGACTTCATATCTGATGATGACTTCCTCTATAGCATGAGTACACTCTGTATTGATTTCTCAGGTTGCCTTTGTTTATAGCTTCATTACATATGGACCTCATTTCCCAGGATGTCATTCTTCATAGCACCACTACATTATGGACTTCATTTTCCAAGATGCTTTTCTCTACAGCGTCACTACATAAGCACTTCATTTTCCAGGATGCCTTTCTCTATAGCTTCATTCATATGCAATTCATTTCCCAGGATGCCTTTCTCTACAGCATCAGTACATGCTGAACTTCATTTCTCAGAACGCCTTTCTCTCCAACATCACTTTATAAGGACTTAATTTCCAAAAATGTATTTATCTACATCATCAGAACATTCTGAACTTGATTTCCCAGGATGACTTTTTCTAGACCAGAATTACATTCTAGTCTTCACTTCCCAGCATGTCTTTTACTAGAACAAACACAACATTCTGAATGCCTTTCTCTATAGCACAACTGCATGATGGACTTCATTTCCCATGATGCCTTTCTCTATAGCACCATGATATTTTGGACGTCATTTCCCAGGATGCCATTCTCTACAGCTTCAGCAAGATTGACTTCATTTCCCAGAATGCATCACTATATTCTGGACTTCATTTTCCTTGATGCCTTTCTCTATAGCATCATTATATATGGACTGCATTTCTCGGGATGCCATTATTTACAGCATCAGTAAATGTGGACTTTATTTCCCAGGATGCCTTTCCTATAGCACCATGAAATTTAACAACTCATTTCCCAGGATGTCTTGCTCCATAAGACCATGACATTTTGGATGTCATTTCCCAGGATGTCTTTCTCTACAGTATCACCATGATGGACTTTGTTTCCCAGGATTACTCTCTCTATGGTATGAATATATTGTGGACTTCATTTCCCAGGATGTCTTTCTCAAAATCATCATTACGTATGGACTCTATTTCTGAGGATGCATTTATCTATAGCACCACTACATATGGATTTCATTTCCCAGGATGCCTTTCTTTACTGTATCACTACATTCTGGACATCAATTCCCAGGATGCCTTTCTCTATAGGCATCAGTACGTATGGACCTCTTTTCCCATAATGTCTTTCTCTACAGCATCACTACACGTGTGATTTCATTTCCCAGGATGCATTTCTCTACAGCATCACTACATTGTGGACTTCATTTCAGATGATGCCTTTCTCTACAGTATCACTACATGTGTGATTTCATTTCCCAGGATTCCTTTCTCTATACTATTACTACATTTCAACTTTATTTCCCTGGATGCCTTTCTCAACCGCATCACTACATGTGGGGCATCATTTCCCAGGATGCTTTTCTCTATAACTTCAGTACATTTGGACTTCCTTTCCCAGGATGCCTTCTCTAGGGCATCAGTACATTATTTACTTGGTTTCCCAGGATGCCTTTCTGTAAAGCATCACTACATTCTGGACCTCATTTCCCAAGCTTGCTTTCTCTACATCATCAGTACATGTTGGACTTCATTTTCCAGGATATCTTTCTCCATAGTATTACAACATGTTGTACTTCACTTCCCTAATAGCTTACTCTAAAGCTTCACTGTATTGTGGTCTTCCCTTTTCAGGATATCTTTCTCTGGAGCATCAATACATTTCAAACCTCATTTCCCAGGATGCCTTCTCTAGCACTTCATTACATTGTGGACTTCATTTACCAGCATACCTTTCTCTACAGCATCACTAAGTGTTGGACTTCATTTCCCAGGATGCCTTTCTCTAGAGCATCAGTGCATTTGGACTCCATTTCCCAGGATGCCTTTCTCCATAGCATCATGAGATTTTGGACTCCATTTCCCAGGTGTCCTGTGTTCTCAGGAGTTTCCCCTTCTCTTCATCTGGCATCCAGTGCCCTCAGCAGGTGTTGTGCCTCAGCAGTCTGAGGTTGGGAGTCAGGGTCAAGGTTAGGGTCAGGTTGTTAGGGTTAGGGTTAGTGTTTGGGTTAGGTAGTTAGATTTAGGTTTATTGTTAAGGGTTAGGGTTAGCGTCAGGGGGTTAGGGTTAAGGAGTTAGGTTAGGGTTGCATGTTAGGGTTAGTGTTAGCATCAGTGGTTAAGGTCAGTGGGTTCTGGTTACGGTTAAGGGTTACAGGTTTTTAAGGTTAGGGTAGGGGGAGTTTGTGTTTAGTTTTAGGGTCAGAGTTAGTGTTAGTGGTTAGATTTAGGGATATTGGTTAGTTTACAGTTAGTGGTTAGTTTAGGGTTAGGGTTAATTTTTGTTTAGGGTTAGAGTTATGGTTAGTAGTTAGCATTATTGGTTAGTGTTAGGTGCATCCTTTGCTCTCAGCAGGTGTCTCTGACACCCTGCATGTGTCCTGTGCCCTAAACAATTCCATTGTCCCTCTGCAGGTTCCCGTCCATCAGCAGTGTATTCCAAACTACATTTTCCATCATGCCTCTCGGGTCATTTTTCATGATGCCTTTGATGACATCATGCAGCATGAATTGGTGTCCATTTTCCTGGTCTCCATTCCAGTACATTAGAATGATTCTAGAAACTACATTTCCCATCATGCCTCTTGGGTCAGACAGAAACTTCCTGTTCAATCTTTCTTCCATCATATGCTTTGACCTTCATTTCTCCAGATGCTTTTCCTAGTATTTGTAGTGTATTCCAAACTACATTTCCCATCATGCCACTCAGGTCATTCTCTAGGATACCTTTCCTTACACCATCACTACATATGGACTTCATTTCCCAGGATGTCTTTCTCTACAGCATCATTAAATGTGGAGTCCATTTCCCAGCATGCCTTCCTCTATAGCATCAGTATATTTGGACTTCGTTTCCCATGATACCCTTTTCTACAAAATCATTACAGATGGACTTCATTTTTCAGGATGCCTTTCTCTACAGCACCACTACATAAAAACTTCATTTCCCAGGTTGCCTTTCTCTAGAGCATCAGTACATTCTGGCCTTCATTTCCCAGGTTGCCTTTCTCCAGAGCATCAATACATTCTGGACTTCATTTTCCAGGATGCTGTTTTCTGCAGTATCCCTGCATTTGGGACCCTACTTCCAAGCATGCCTTTGTCTATACAATCACTACATTTGGACTCTATTTTCCAGGTGTCCTGTGTCCACAGTAGGTTCCCCTTTTCTTTAGGAGGTGTCCAGTGCCCTCACCTGGTGGCTCTGACATTCTGCAGGTTTGTTTTGCTCTCAGAAGTGTGAGAGTGTGTTTTTTGGAATAGTAACGGTGTCATGGTCAGAAGGTCAGAGTCAGGGTGTTAGGGTTAGGATTAGGTTAGGGTTAGGTGTCTCTACATTTGGACTTCATTTCCCAGGTTGCCTTCCTGTGTATTAGTCATCTGATAGAAACTACATTTCCCATCATGGCTCTTGGATGATTTCCTACATTGCCTTTCTTCATAGCAGCACTATGTGTTGGACTCCATTTCCCAGGATGCTATTCTCTGTATGTCCATCTATTCCAAACTACTTTTCCTATCATCCTTTTGGGTCAGAAGGAATCTTACTGTTTTTTGGGGGGGTTATTTGTTTGTTTGTTTTTTGTAATATGTATACTTCAAACTACATTTCCCAGGATGCCTTTTTCTACTAAATCAGTACATTGGGACTTCATTTCCCAGGATGCCTTTCTCCATAGCACCATGACATTTTGGGCTTCATTTCCCAAGGTGCCTTTCTCTATAGCACCAGGAAATTTTGGGCTTCATTTCCCAGGATGCCTTTCTCCATGCCTCTACTATATGTGTGATTTCATTTCCCTGGATACTTTGCTCTAAAGCATCAATACATTTGGACTTCATTTCCCAGGTGCCTTTTTTAGAGCGTCACTACATGTGGGACTTCATTTCCCAGGGTGCCTTTCTTTAGAACACTATTACGTTCTGGACTTCTATTCTCATGAGAATTGCTGTGGATTTCGCTCCGTATAAATAAAATGCTGATTGGCCAATAGCAAGGCAGGAAGTTCAGGCTGAACAAAACAAAAAGGGAATTCTGGGAACAGGAAGGCTGGGTCAGGAGACAGGTACCATCCGCCACCTTGAGTACCAGCATGTAAGATAGTGGGTAAGCCATGAGCCATGGGGCAAGGTGTAGATTAATAGAAATGGGTTAATTTAAGGTGTAAGAAGTAGATAACAAGAAATCTGCCATGGCCACACAGTTTGTAAGCAGTATAAGTCTCTGTGTGTTTACTCGCCTTGGTCTGAGCTGCTGCAGGACTGGCAGGTAATAGAGATTTGTCCTGACCATGGTCCAGGCAGGACTGGAGAAAACTTCAGCTACACAGGATGGCTTTCTCTACAACTTATGGATTTTCTTTCCCAGGATGCCTTTCTCTAAAACGTCACTATATGGACTCCATCTTCGCAGATGCCTTTATCTATAGCGTCACTGGGATGTGCATCACATCTCGGGATGTCTTTCACCATAGCAACATGATATTGTGGACTCCATTACAGAGGATGCCTTTCTCCATAGCACCATGACATTGTGGACTCCATTTCCCAGGATGTCTTTCTCCACAGCACCATGACATTTTGGACTCCACTTCCCAGGATGCCTTTCTCCATAGCATCCTGACATTGTGGACTCCATTTCCCAGGTGTCCTGTGTCTTCAGGTGTTTCCCTTTTGTTTAGCAGGTAACCATTGCCTTCACCAAGTGTCCTTGACCTTCCCCAGAGTATTTGTGCTCTCACCAATTTGACACTTGGGATCAGGGTCAAAGGTCAGGGTCAGGCAGTCAGGGTTAAGTTAGCCTTAGGTGTCTCTACATTTTAGACTTCATTTCTCATGTTGCCTTGCTGTGGTCGCCTGTTAGAAACTACATTTCAAATCATGCCGCTTGGATGATTAACTAGGTTGCTTTTTCCTATAGCATCACTGTGTGAACTCCATTTCCCAGGATGCTTTTCTTTGTATTGTCTATCTATTCTGAACTACAATTCCCAGCATGGCTTTTGAGTCAGAAAGAAACTTACTATTTCCTCTTTATACCATCAGTATGCTTTAAACTCCATTTTCCAAGATGCCTTTCTTAACAGCATCACTACATTCCAGACTTCATTTCCCAGGATGACTTTCACTACACCATCATTTGGACTCCATTTCCCAGCATGCCTTTCTCCACAGCACCATGACATGTTGGACTCCATTTCCCAGGTGTCCTGTGTCCTCAGGAGTTTCTGCTTTTCTTCAGCAGGTGTCCCGGGCCTCAGCAGGTGACCTGACTTTTCGCAGGGTTGTGCTGCCTCAATGGTGTGGGGTTGGGGGTCAGGGTCAAGAGGTCAGGATCAGTGGTTAGATTTAATAGTTAGGTCTTGGGTTAGGATCAGGGTCATCAGGTCAGAGTCATGGGTTAGGGTTAGCATTAGGGTTCAGTTTTATGTGTTTTTTGGTTCAGGGTCAGGGATTAGTGTTGGTGGTCATGGTCAGGATCAGGGGGTTAATCTTAGGGTTAGGCTAGGTTAGGGTTAGTGTTAAGTTAGGGTTATTGGTTAGGGTTATGTTAGGGTTAGGTTTAGGTTAGGTTAGTGTTAGGGATAGGTTAGAGTTTTCTATTAGGTTAGGTTATGTTTAAGTGTTATAGAATTTTAGGTTGTAAATTAGGGGTTAGGTTAGGGTCAGACTTTCATTTCAGCTGGTTATGGTTAGTGTTATGGGTTACAAGTTCTTAGAGTCAGGGTTTGAGGAGTTTGTGAGTAGGGTCAGTGTTAGGATTGGGTTAGGGCTACGGGTTAGGGGTCTTTCGAGTAATTACTGGGGGAGTTTATGGTTAGGTTTAGGGTTAGATTTAGGCTTTGAATAAGGTTAGTGTAGGGCAGTTTGTTGCTAGAGTTATGGTTAGATATAGGTTTTGGGGTCAGTTTAGGCTTAGTGTAGGGTAGTTTGTGGTTAGTGTTAGGTGAGATTTAGTCTTCAAGTCAGGTTAGAGTTAGTTGAGTTTGTTGATAGGGTTTTTGTTAGCATTAGGTTTAGGGTCATGTTAGAGTTAGGGTTAGGGTTAGGGTAAGGGTCAGGTTAGGTTTTGGGTGAGATTATGTTTAGGGTTAGGCTTTGTGCTAGGTTAGGGTTAGGGAAACAGATGTTGTGGTCAGGATTATGTGTTATGGTTGGTTTTAGGTTCAGGTTCAAGTTATTGTTAGGGTTTGGGTCAGGTTAGGGTTAAGGTCAGTTTTGATTTAGGCTTTGTGTCATTTTATGGTTAGGGTTAGATTACTGTAAGGGTTATGAGTTACAGGTATTTAGAATCAGGGTTTGAGGAATTTTTGAGTAGGTTCAGTGTTAGGATTGGGTTAGGTTTATGGATTAGTGGTCTTTCAGATTATTTCTTGGGGAGTTTGTGGTTAGGGTTATGGTTATAATTAGGATTTTGGTCAGGTTAGGGTAGGGGAGTTTCAGGTAGTGGTTATTTTTAGATTTAGGCTTGGGGTCAGGTTAGGGTTGGCGAGTTTGTGGTTAGGGCTAGAGTTAGATTTAGGCTTGTGGTCAGGTTAGAGTTTGGGTAGGCGAGTTTGTGGTTTGGGTTTGTTAGGGTTAGGTTTAGGGTCATGTTAGTGTTACTCTTATAGTTAGGGTTTGCGTCATGTTAGGGTTAGTGTGAGGTTTTGGTTAGGGTTAGGCCTTCTGTTATGAAACCGTTATGGTAAGGCAGTTTGTGGTTAGGGTTTTGTGTTAAGGTTAGGTTTAGGGTCAGGTTAGTGTTGGGTTTAGTCTTAGTGTTCTGGTCAGGTTAAAGTTAGCATCATGTTATGGTTAGTGTTAGGTTTAGGGCTAGTCTTGTGTCAGGTTAAGGTTAGGCTTTGTGTCAGGTTAGGGTTATGGTTAATGTTAAGGCTGTGTGTTTATTTAGTTGTTGGGGTTATTTGTTAGTTCATCCTGTGACCTTTGCCCTTCTCAGGTGCCCTGTTTCCTCCACTCTCCCATCAGAAGGTAACTCCTCCTGTCTGCAGTGTGTCCTCCTTTCCACAATGTGTCTTCCTGGTGGACTACATTTCCAATAATGCCTTTTTCTATGACATCATTAGTTATGGACTACATTTCCCAGGATGCCTTACTCCACAGCACCATGACACTGTGGACTCCATTTCCCAGGTGTCTTGTGTCCCCTGCTTTTTCCCCTTTTCTTCAGCAGGTGTCCTGGACCCTCAGCAGATGACCTGACCTTCTGCAGGTTTGTGGTACCTCAGTGGGTGGGTTCAGGGTCATGGGGTCTGGGTTAGGGGAAGAGTCAGGGGTCAAGGTCTGTGGGTTAGGATCATGGGGTCAGGGTCAGGGGGTTCGGTTAAGGGTTCACATTTATGGTTTGTGTCATGGAGTTGGATAAGTCTTAGGTTAAGTTTATCTTAGGGTTAATGGATAGGGTTAGGGTCAGGGAGTCATGGTTAGGGTTAGGGCTAGTGTCAGAGTGTTAGGTTTAGGGTTAAGGGTTAGAGTTAGGTTAGGGTCGGGGTCACTGTTCGAGTTAGTGTTAGTGGTTATGGTTGGTGGTTAGGTTTATGTTTAGTGATTTAGATTTAGGGTTAGATTTAGGGTTATGGTTATGGTTATGTTTATGGTTAGGGTTAAGTTTATGGTTATGGTTAGTGGTTTGGTTTAGGGTTAGTGGTTAGGTTTAGGGTTATAGCTTGGGGTTTGTGGTTATGGTTAGTCATTAGTGTTAGTGATTAGGGTTAGTGTTAGTATTCGGTTTATTTTTACGGTTAGTGGTTAGGTTTATGGTTTGTGGTTAGTTGTTAGATTTAGGGGCATTCTTTGCCCTCAGCATGTTTCTCTGACCATCCTCAGCTGTCCTGTGTCTCTGCTCTGGGGTCAGAAGGAAGCTTCCTTTCCCTCTTTATAGCATCAGTTTGTGTTGAACTCCATTTCCCATGATGCCTTTTCTGTAGTGGTCTATTCCAATCATGCCTCTCAGGTAACATTCCAGGATGCCTTTGATGACACCATCAGTATTGTTTGGACTCCATTCCGCAGGATTCCACTTCAGTACATTAGAATAATTCCAGAAACTACATTTCCCATCATGACTCTCAGGTAACTTTCCAGGATATCTTTGATGACACCATCACTGTGGATCGGACTCCATTTCCCAGGATTCCATTTCAGTACATTAGAGTGGTTTTAGAAACTGCATTTCCCTGCTGGGCGGTGGTGGCACACAGCTTTAATCCCAGCACTTGGGAGGCAGAGCCAGGAGGATATCTGTGAGTTCGAGGCCAGCCTGGTCTATAAAGCGAGTTCCAGGAAAGGCACAAAATTACACAGAGAAACCCTGTCTCAAAAAACCAAAAAAATAAAAATAAAAATAAAAAAGAAAGAAAGAAAAGAAACTGCATTTACCATTATGCCTCTTGGATGGTTTCCTAGCATCCCTTTCCTTAGAGCATTGCCTCATGTTGGATTCCATTTCCCATGATGCCTTTCTCGGTATTGGACGTGTATTCCAAACTACATTTCCCATCAGGACACTCAGGTCATTTCCCTTGTTGCCTTTCCTTATAGCATCAGTGTTTTAGACTCTATTTCCCAGTATGCCTTTCAGTACACCATCATTTGGTCTTCATTTCCCAACATTCCTTTCTCTCCATTATCATTTAAACTTCATTTCCCAGGATCCCTTTCCTTATAGCATCAGGGTTTTACACTCCATTTCCCAGGATGCCTTTCACTACAGCATCATTTGGACTTCATTTCCCAGGATTCCTTTCACTACACCATCATTTGGACTCCATTTCCCAGGATGCCTTTCAGTACTGCATCATTACATTTCCGACTTCATTTCCCAGGATGCTTTTCTCCACAGACATTTGTTCTCCATTTCCCAGGATGTCCTTCTCCACAGCATCACTATGATGGACTCCATTTCCCAGGATGCTTTTCTCCACAGCACCATGACATGTTGGACTCCATTTCCCAGGTGTCCTGTGTCCTCAGGAGTTTCCCCTTTTCTTCCTCAGGTGTCCAGGGCCCTCAGCAGGTGACCTGACTTTTGGCAGTGTTGTGCTGCCTCAGCAGTGTGGGGTTGGGGGTCAGGGTCAAGAGGTCAGGATCAGGGGTTAGAGTTAATAGTTAGGACTTGGGTTAGGGTTAGCATTAGGGTTCAGTTTTATGGGTTTTTTCGGTTCAGGGTCAGGGATTAGTGTCAGGGGGTCATGTTCAGGATTAGAGGTTTAATCTTAGGGTTAGGCTATGTTAGGGTTAGGGATAATTTAGGGATATTGGTTAGGGTTATGTTATGTTAGGTTTAGGTTAGGTTAAAGGTTTGTGTTAGATTAGGTTTAAGTGTCATGGATTTTTAGGTTGTGAATTAGGTGTTAGGTTAGGGTAAGGCTTTCATTTCTTGTGTTTATGATTAGGGTTATGGGTTACAAGTTTTTAGAATCAGAGTTTGAGGAGTTTGTGAGTTTGGTCAGTGTTAGGATTGGGTTAGGGTTATGGGTTAGGGGTCTTTCCAGTTATTACTGGGGGAGATTTTGATTAGTGTTAGGGTTAGATTTATGTTGGGTCATGTTAGGGTAGGGGTGTTTGTGGTTTGAGTTATGGTTAGATTTATGTTTAGAGTCAGGTTAGAGTTAGGGTAGGCTAGTTTGTGGTTAGGGTTTTTGTTAGAGTTAGCTTTAGGGTCATGTTAGTGTTAGTTTTATGGTTATGATTAGGGTCAGGTTAGGGATAGAGTTAGGTTCAGGTTAGGGGTAGGTTGAGGATAGGGTTAGGGTTAGTCTTTGTGCTAGGTTAGGGTTAGAGTAAGGAGTTTGTGGTTAGGGTTATGAGTTAGGGTTAGGTTTAGGGTCAGGTTAGTGTTTGGTTTAGTTTTAGGGTTTGTGTCAGGTTAGGGTTAGGGTAAGTGTGTTTGTGGTTAGGTTTAAGTGTTTGTGTTAGGTTTATAGTCAGGTTACTGTTAGGGTTGGTGTCAGGGTTCTGGTCAGTTTAGGATTAAGGTCAGATTCGGGTTAGGTTTAGACTTTTTGTCAGGTTAATGTTACGGTTAGGATTAGTTTAGGGTTAATCCTTTAATCCCTGCCTTGGGGGCCAGAGCAACTTGGATCTCTGTGAGTTCGAGGCCAGCCTGGGCTACCAAGTGAGTTCCAGGAAAGGCGCAAAGCTACACAGAGAAACCCTGTCTTGAAAAACCAAAAAAGAAAATAATACCAAAAACAAAAATAAACTGCATTTCCCATCGTGCCCCTTGGATGGTTTTCTAGGATCTCTATCCTTAGAGCATTGCTTCATGTTGGACTCCATTTCCCAGGATGCCTTTCTCGGTATTGGTCATGTATTCCAAACTACATTTTCCATGAGGACACTCAGGTCATTTCCCTTGTTGCCTTTCCTTATAGCATCAGTGTTTTAGACTCCATTTCCAAGGATGCCTTTCACTACAGCATCATTTGGACTTCATTTACCAGGATGCCTTTCTCTACAGCATCATTACATTTCAGACTTCATTTCCCAGGATTCCTTTCTCTATAGCATCACTACGTGTTGGCCTCCATTTCCCAGAGTGTTTTTCTCCATAGCATCACTATAGTTGGACTTCATTTCCCAGGATACCTTTTCCACAGCACCATGATATGTTAGACATCATTTCACAGTTGTCCTTTGCCCTCAGGAGTTTCTCCTTTTCTTCAGCATTGAGTCCAGGGCCTCTGCTGGTGAACTGATATTCTCCAGGGTTGTGATGCCTCAGTGAGTTGAGGTTATTGTCAGGAGTCAGGGTCAGGTTCAGGGAGTGGTTCAGAGTCAGGGTCAGGATGTCAGGGTCATGTTGTTAGGGTTACTGCTAAGGTTAGGGAGTTATTGTTTGAATTAAGGGTTACTGGTTTTTATGGTTAGGGTCAAAGTGTTAGGGTCAGCAGGTTAAGTTATGGTGATGGGTTAGGGTTAATGTTATGATTAATGGTTAGTGTTTAGGGTGAGAGTTATGTTGAGTGGTTAGGGTTAGGGGTTAGGATTAGGGGCATCCCTTGTTCTCAGCACGTGTCTCTGATCCTCTGTACGTGTCCTGTGTCCTCCACAATCCCACTGTTCCTCTGCAGGTTCCTGTTCATCAGCAGTGTGTTTCCCATCATGCCTCTCAGGTCATTCCCCAGGATGCATTTGATGACACCATCACTGTGGATTGGACTCCATACCCCAGAATTCCCTTTAGGTACATTAGAATGGTTCTAGAAACTACATTTCCCAGCATGCCTCTCGGGTCATTCCCCAGGATACCTTTGATGACACCATCACTGTGGATTGGACTCCATACCCCAGAATTCCCTTTCAGTACATTAGAATGGTTCTCCCAACTACATTTCCCAACATGCCTCTTGGGTCATTCCCCAGGATGCCTTTGATGACACCATGACTGTGGATTGAACTCCATTTGCCAGGATTCCCTCTCAGTACATTAGGATGGATCTAGAAACTACATTTCCCATCATGCCTCTCAGGTCATTTTTCAAGATGTCTTTGATGACACCATCACTGTGGATTGGACTCCATTTCCCAGAATTCCATTTCAGTACATTAAAATGATTCTAGAAACTACATTTCCCATCAATCCTCTTAGGTAACTTTCCAGGATGCCTTTGATGACACTATCACTGTAGATTGGACTCCATTTCCCAGGCTTCCATTTCAGTACATTAGAATGGTTCTAGAAACTACATTTCCCATCATGCTTCCCAGGTAACTTCCTGGATACCTTTGATAACACCATCAGTATGGTTGGACTCCATTTCCCAGGATTCCATTTCATTACATACCTCTGGATCAATAACCTGCATTTCCCATCATGCCTCTTGGATGGGTCCTAGGATCCCTTTCCTTAGAGCATTGCCACATGTTGGACTCCATTTCCCAGAATGCCTTTCTCTGTAGTGGTTTTCCATTCCAAACTACATTTCCCATCAGGACACTCGGGTCATTTCCCAGGATCCCTTTCCTTATAGCATCAGTGTTTTACACTCCATTTCCCAGGATGCCTTTCACTACAGCATCATTTGGACTTCATTTCCCAGGATGCCTTTCACTACACCATCATCTGGACTCCATTTCCCAGGATGCCTTTCTCCACTGCATCATTACATTTCCGACTTCATTTCCCAGGATGCTTTTCTCCACAGCATCATTTGTTCTCCATTTCACAGGATGCCCTTCTCCACAGCATCACTATGATGGACTCCATTTCCCAGGATGCCTTTCTCCACAGCACCATGACATGTTGGACTCCATTCCCCAGGTGTCCTGTGTCCTCAGGAGTTTCCCCTTTTTCTTCAGCAGGTGTCCAGGGCCCTCAGCAGGTGTCCTGGGCCTAAGCTGGTGACCTGACTTTTGGCAGTGTTGTGCTGCCTCAGCAGTGTGGGTTTGGGGGTCAGGGTCAAGAGGTCAGGATCAGGGGTTAGAGTTAATAGTTAGGTCTTGGGTTAGGGTCAGGGTCAGTGGGTCAGAGTCATGGGTTAGAGTTAGTGTTAGGGTTAAGTTTTATGGGTTTTTTGGTTCAGGGTTAGGGATTAGTGTCAGACAGTCAGGTTCAGGATCAGGGGGTAAATCATAGGGTTAGGCTTGGTTAGGGTTAGTTAAGGTTAAGTTAGGGTTATTGGTTAGTGTTAAGTTAGGGTTAGGTTAGGTTTGGTTAGAGTTATGGGTTAGGGTAGGGTTAGAGTTATTTATGGGTTAGGATTAGGGATATGGTTATGGTTAGGGTTAGGTTAGGGTCAGGGATAGGTTTAGGGTTAGGTTAGGTTAGGGTTAGGTTAGGTTAGGTCATGTTATTTAGAGTTATGGGTTAGGGTAGGTTTAGAATTATGGGATAGGGTTTGGGTTGGGTTAGAGCTATATGTTAAGTTTAGGTTATGTTAGACTTTTGGGTTAGGTTAGTTTAGGTTAGGTTTAAGTGTAATAGATTTTTAGGTTGAGAGTTAGGGCTTAGGGTTAGGGTCAGACATTAGTTTCTGGGTGTTATGGTTAGGGTTATAGGTTTTAAGTTTTTTGAATCAGGGCTTGAGGGGTTTGTGAGTAGGGTCAGTGTTGGGATTGGGTTAGGGTTATAGGTTTTGGGTCTTTTGGGTTATTGCTGGGGGAGTTTGTGGTTATGGATAGATTTAGGCTTTTTATAAGGTTAGTGTAGGGGAGTTTGTCACTAGAGTTATGGTTAGATATAGGTTTGGTGTCAGTTTAGGATTAGTGTAGGGTAGTTTGTGCTTCGGGTTAGTGTTAGATTTAGGCTTTGAGTCAGGTTACAGTTAGGTTAGGCAAGTTTGTCAGTATGGTTTTTGTTAGGGTAAGGGTCAGGTTAGGGTTATGGTGAGATTAGATTTAGGGTTAGGCTTTGTGCTCGGTTAGGGTTAGAGAAAGGGAGTTTGTGGTTAGGATTCTGTGTTAGGGTTAGTTTTAGGTTCAGGTTAGGATTAGTGTTAGGGTTCGGGTCAGGTTAGTGTTAGGGTCAGTTTTGATTGTTTTAGGCTTTGTGTCATGTTATGGTTAGGGTTTGATTGTGGTAAGGGTTATGTGTTACAGGCATTTAGTATCAGGGTCTGAGGAATTTTTTAGTAGAGTCAGTGTTAGGATTGGGTTAGGGTTATGGGTTAGGGGTCTTTCAGGTTATTTCTTGGGGAGTTTGTGGTTAGGGTTATGGTTAGAATTAGGCTTTGGGTCAGGTTAGCGTAGGGGAGTTTCTGGTTATGTTTATTTTTAGATTTAGGCTTGAAGTCAGGTTAGGGTAGGCGAGTTTGTGGTTAGGGCTAGGGTTAGATTTAGGCTTGGGGTCAGGTTAGAGTTTGGGTAGGCGAACTTGTGGTTTGGGTTATTGTTAGGGTTAGGTTTAAGGTCATGTTAGTGTTAGTATTATGGATTTTATTTGGGTCATGCTAAAGTTAGGGTTTGTTTTATGGTCATGTTAGTGTTAGTATTACGGTTAGTGTTTGGGTCATGTTAGGGTTAGGTTTGGTTATGCTTAGGGTTAGGCCTTCTGTCATGATACTGTTAGGGTAAGGCAGTTTGTGGTTAAGGTTTTGTGTCAGGGTTTGTTTCATGGTCAGGTTAGTCTTAGGGTTAATCTTAGGGTTATGGTCAGGTTTAGGTTAGGGTCAGGTTAGGGTTAGGGTTAATCTTAGGGTTATGGTCAGGTTTAGGTTAGGGTTAGGGTTAGGCTTGTGTCAGGTTAGGGTTAGGGTTAGGCTTTGTGTCAGGTTAGGGTTATGGTTAGTGTTAAGGTTATGTGTTTAGTTAGTTGTTGGGGTTATTTGTTATTTCAAGCCATGACCTTTGCCCTCCTCAGGTGTCCTGTTTCCTCCACTCTCTGATCAGGAGGAAACTTCCTGTTCCCTCTTTATACCATCAGTAGACTTCCCATGATGCATTTCTCTATGACGTCACCACATGTGGACTACGTTTCTCAATATCCCTTTCTCTAAGACATCATTACATATGAACTACATTTCCTGTAATATTTTCTCTAAGACATCATTATATGTGGACTACATCTCCCACAATACCTTTCTCTATGACCTCATCACATATGACTACATTTTCCATGGTGCATTTCCCCTTGACATCGTTATATTTGAACTCCATTTCCCAGGATTCCTTGCTCTGTATTTTCTCTATTTGTTTGACTTCTTCCAGGATGCCTCCCCATCGTCAGGGTTAGGGTTAGAATAGACGAGTTCGTGGTTATGTTTAGGGTTAGGGTTAAGGTTAGGGTTAGGATAAGGAATTTACGGTGAGGTTTAGGGTTAGATTTAGGCTTAGGGTCATGTTTGGGATTCTGAAGGGTTGTTTGTGGTTAGGGTTATGGTTTTGGTTATGGTTAGGGTAAGGGAGTTTGTGGTTATCGTTAGGGTTAAATTTAGGCTCTGGTTCAGGTTAAGTTTAAGATAGGGGAGTTTGTGGTTAGGACTAGGGTTAGATTTAGGCTTAGGGTCAGGTTATGTTTAGGGTTGGGGTGTTTTTGGTGAGGGTTATGGTTAGATTTAAGTTTTGGTTCATGTTAGTGTTAGGGTAGGGGATTTTGTATTGAGGGTTAGGGTTTTGTGTTTGATAAATCCTGTGCTGACCTTTGCCCTCATCAGTTATCCTGTTTCCTCTCCTTTAATGTTAGAAGAAAACATCCTGTTTCTTCTTTGTACCATCAGTAGTCTTCCCATGGTACATTTCTCTCTGGTATCACTACATATGGACTACATTTCCCATGATTCCGTTCTCTTGGACATCATTTCATATTGACTACATTTCAGACTATGTTTCCCAGAATGCCTTGCTCAAAATGTCCTCCTGTCTGCAGTGTGTCCTCCTGTCCACAGTGTGTCTTCCTTGTGGACTACATTTCCCATAATGCCTTTCTCTATGACATCTTTTCATGTGGACTACATTTCCCAGGATGCCTTGCTCTATGTTACTTCCTCCTGTTTTACTTCATCTCTCAGAATGCCTTTCTCTAAACGATCACTCCATTCTGGACTCCATTTCCCAGGATGCCTTGCTCCACAGCACCATGACACTGTGGACTCCATTTCCCAGGTGTCCTGTGTCCCCAGGTTTTTCCCCTTTTCTTCAGCAGGTGTCCAGGGCCCTCAGCAGGTGACCTGACCTTCTGCAGGGTTGTGGTACCTCAGTGGGTGGAGGTCAGGGTCATGGGGTCAGGGTTAGGGTTAGAGTCAGGGTGTCAAGGTCTGGTGGTCAGGGTCATGTTGTCAAAGTCAGGGGGTTAGGTTAAGGGTTCACATTTATGTTTTGTGTCATGGGATTGGGTAAGTCTTAGGTTAAGGTTAGCTTAGTGTTAATAGTTTGGGTTAGGGTCAGGGGGTCATGGTTAGGGTTAGTGTTAGTGTCAGAGTGTTAGGTTTAGGGTTAAGGTTTACAGTTAGGTTAGGGTCTGGGCGTCACTGTTAGGGTTAGGGTTAGTGGTTATGGTTAGTAGTTAGATTTAGGATTAGTGTTTAGTGTTATGGTTGTGGTTATGGTTAGGTTTAGGGTTAGTGGATAGGTCTACGGTTAGTAGTTAGGTTTAGGGTTAAAGGTTGGGATTCGTGGTATTGGTTAGTGTTAGGGTTATTGTTAGTAATCAGTTTTAGTGTTAGTGTTAGGTTTGGATTGAGGTTATTGTTATGGTTAGTGGTTAGGTTTATGGTTAGTTTTAGTAGTTAGATTTAGGGTGTGCTTTGCCCTCAGCAGGTGTGTCTGACCCTCCTCAGCAGTCCTGTGTCTCTGCTCTGGGGTCAGAAGGACACTTCCTGTTCCCCCTTTATAGCATCAGTTTGAGTTGGACTCCATTTCCCCTAATGTCTTTCTCCTTAGTGGTCATCCATTCCAAACTACATTTCCCAGCATGCCTCTCGTGTAACTTTCTAGGATGTCTTTGATGACACCATTAGTATTGTTTGGACATTCCCAGGATTCCATTTCAGTACATTAGAACAGTTCTAGTACCTGCATTTCCCATCATGTCCCTTGGATGGTTTTCTAGGATCCCTTTCCTTAGAGCATTGCTTCATGTTTGACTCCATTTCCCAGGATTCCTTTCTCAGTATTGGTCGTGTATTCCAAACTACATTTCCCATCAGGACACTCAGGTCATTTCCCTTGATGCCTTTTTCTACACCATCAATATATTTCATACTTCATTTCCCAGGATGCCCTTCTCCACAGCATCACTATGATGGACCCCATTTCCCAGGCTGCCTTGCTCCACAGCACCATGACACGTTGGACTCCTATTCCCAGGTGTCCTGTGTCCTCAGGGGTTTCCCCTTTTCTTCCGCAGGTGTCCAGGGCCTCAGCAGGTGTCCAGGGCCTCAGCAGGTGACCTGACCTTATTCAGGGTTGTGCTTCCTCAGGGGATGAGGGTCCGGTTAGGGCGTCAGTGTCAGGCTTAGGTTAAGGTTAGGTTAGTGTTAAGGCTTATGTGTTTTTAGGTTAGGGTTAGTGTTTGGGTCAGGGTTTATTTTCAGGGCATTAAGATTATGGTTATGGTTAGGGTTAGGGTTAGGTTTAGGGTTTGGGTTAGGGTTTTGTTCGGGGTTTAGTTTCAGGGGGTTATGGATAGGGCTATGGAGCACAGGGGTTTATGGTCAGGGTTTGAGGACTTTCTGGTTAGTTTTAGGCTTGTGTTAGTGTTAAGGTTTAGGGGTTTTTAGAGTTATGGTAGGCGGGAGTTTGTAGTTAGTATTAGGACTAGTGGTTAGACTTAGGGTCGTTCTTTGCCCTCACCCAGGTTAGGGATACAGTTAGTGTTAGTGTTAGGGTTAGGGTTACCTTTAATGGTTAGGGTTAGCGTTAGCGTTAGTGCTAGGGTTAGGGTTAGAGTTAGTGGTTATGGTTAGGGTTACTTGTTAGGGTTAGTGGTTAGATTCGGAGCATCCTTTGCCCTCAGAGGGCTTCTCTGACCCTCATCAGGAGTCCAGTATCCTCTGCTTTCTGGTTGGAAGGAAACTTCCTGGTCCCTCTTTACAGCATCAGGGTTAGGGTTAGTGCTAATGTTAGGGTTAGGGTTAGGGTTAGGGTTAGGGTTAGGGCTAGTGTTGTTTTCGGATTAGAGTTATGGTAATGGTTATGGTTATTGGTTATGGTTAGTGGCGTCCCTTGCCCTCAGCAGGTGTCTCTGACCATCTGCTGGTGTCCTGTGTCCTCCACAATCCCATTGTCCCTCTGCAGGTTCCTGTCCATCAGCAGTATGTTCCTAACTACATTTCCCATCATGCCTCTTGGGTTATTTTCCCGGATGCCTTTCTCGACAGTATCAATACATATGGACTTCATTTCCTAGGATGTCTCTCTCAGTAGTGGTCATCCATTCCAAACTACATTTCCCATCATGCCTCTGGTGTCACTTTCTAAGATGTCTTTGATGACACCATCACTGTGGATTGGACTCCATTTCCCAGGATTCCCTTTCAGTACATTAGGAGCGTTCTAGAAACTACATTTCCCATCATGCCACTTGGATGATTTTCTAGGATCCCTTTCCTTAGAGCACTGCTTCATGTTGGACTCCTTTTCCCAGGATGCCTTTTTTGATATTGGTTTTGTATTCCAAACTGCATTTCCTATCAGGACACTCAGGTCATTTCCCATGATGCCTTTCACTACAGCATCTTTTGGAGTTCATTTCCCAGGATGCCTTTCTGTATAGAACCATGAAATTAAGGACATCATTTCCCAACATTCCTTTCTCTGTACCATCAGTATATTATTTACATGAATTTTCATAATGCCCTTCTCTATAGAATCACTGTTTGGACCTCATTTCCCAGGATGCCTGTCTCTGTATCCTCACTTCCTTATGGACTTCATTTCCCAGGATGCCTTTCTTAACAGCCTCATACTATGTTCTACTTCATTTCCCAGGATGTCTTTCTCTACAGCCTCATACTGTGTTCTACTTCAGTTCCCAGGATGCCTTGCTTCACAGTAACATTTAGGGTTAGGGTTAAAGGTTAGGGATCTGTTTGTGGTTAGATTAAGGGTTTGGCTTAAGTCTTTGAGGTTTTGTTTAGCTTTAGGGCATCACGGTTAGGGTTCGGGTTTGGTTGTGTGTTTATATTTAGGGGTTCAGGCTTAGAGTTAGTGTTGGGGTTAATGGTTAGAGTCAGGGTCAGGGTCGGGGTAAGGGTTAGGGTCAGGGTCAGTGTTAGGGTCAAAGTCAGGTTCAGGGTCAGGTTCGGGGTTAGGGTCAGGGTCAGGGTCAGGTTCGAGATTAGGATTATAGTCTGGGTTAGGGGTAGGGTTAAGGTCAATGTCTGGGTCATGGTCAGGGTTAGGGTTGGGGTTAGCATTAGGGTCAGGGTCAGGTTTGGGGTTAGGGTGAGGGCCAGGGTCAGGTTTGGGGTTAGGTTTACGGACTGGGTTAGGGGTAGGTTTAAGGTTAGTGGTTAGTTAGGGGTGTTCTTTGCCTTCAGCAGGCATCTCTGAACCTCATTACGTGTCCTGTGGCCTCCATTCCTGCCTCAGAAGCAAACTTCCTGTTCCCTCTTTATAAAATCAGCATGTTTGGACTCCATCAATATGTGTTGAACTACATTTCCCATCATGCCTCTTGGGTCTTCTCACAGGATGTCTTTCTTTCAGCATCAGTATGTGTTGAAATACATTTCCCATCATGCCTCTAGGGTTTTCTCACAGGATGTCTTTCTTACAGCATCAGTATGTGTTGAAGTATATTTCCCAGGATGCCTTTCTCTGTATTGGCTAGTGTATTCCAATCTACATTTCCCATCATACCTCTTGTGTCAGAAAGAAACTTCCTGTTCCCTCTTTACATGCTGAACTACATTTCCCAGGATGCCTTTCTCTGTAGTGTCTCTCTATTAAAAACTACATTTCTAATCATGGCTCATGGGTCATTTCCCAGGGTGCTTTATTCTGTTGTGTCCATTTATTCCAAACTACATTTTTCATCATACCTATTGCATTCAGAAATTAACTTCCTGTTTTCTTTTAAAACCATGAGTGTGCTTTGGACTGCATTGCCCAGGATGCCTCTCTGTGTAGTGTCTATTAGAAACTACATTTTCCATCATGCTTCTCAAAACATTTCCCAGGATGCCTGTCATTATAGATCACTATCTGTTGGACTCCATTGCCAAGGATGCCATTCTCTGCCATGTCAATTCATTTGGACTCCATTTCCCAGGATGCCTCTATGTGTAGTGTCTGTCTATTTCCATCATGTCTATGAGGTCATATCCAAGGATGCCTGTCATTATAGATCACATTCTGTTTGACTCCATTTCCCAAGATGCCTCTCTGTGTAGTGTCACTCTATTGAAATGTACCTCCTACAGCATGATAAATGCAGAGAGGCCTCCTGGGAAATGACGCAAGGGGCATGATGGGAAATGTAGTTCCTAGAGCATGAGATATGCAGAGAGAGGCCTCTCTACAGCATCTTTACATTTCAGACTCCATTTCCCAGGATGCCTTTCTCTATAGCATCACTACATTCTGGACTTCATTTCCCAGGATGCCTTGCTCCTAAGCACCATGACACTATGGACTTTTATTCAGCAGGGTTCCAGGGCCCTCAGCAGGTGACCTGACCTTCTGCAGGGTTGTGGTACCTCAGAGGGTAGGATAGGGGTCATGCAGTCAGGGTTAGGGGTAGAGTCAGGGGGTCAAGGTATGGGGGTCAGGGTCATGGGGTCAAGGTCTGGGGGTTCACTTAAGGGTTCACATTTAGGGTTTGTGTCATGGGGTTGGATAAGTCTTAGGTTAAGGTTATCTTAGGGTTAATGGTTATGGTTAGGGTCAGGGGGTCATGGTTAGGGTTAGTGTTAGTGTCAGAGTGTTAGGTTTAGGGTTAAGGGTTAGAGTTAGGTTAGGGTCAGGGTGTCACTGTTAGGGTTTGGTTTAGTGATTATGGTTATGGTTAGTGGTTAGGTTTATGGTTAGTGGTTAGGTTTATGGTGTAGGTTAGGGTTCGTGGTTATGGTTAGTGGTTACTGTTAGTGATTAGATTTAGTATAAGTGTTAGGGTTAGGTTTGGGTTGTTATTATGGTTACGGTTAATGGTTAGGTTTATGGTTAGTGGTTAGTGGTTAGATTAACGGTGTTCTTTGCCCTCAGCAGGTGTCTCTGTCCCTTCACAGGTGTCCCATGTCTCTGCTCTGGGGTAGGAATGAAACTTCCTGTTCCCTTTTTATAGCATCAAATGCTTTGCATCCATTTCCCAGGATGCCTTTCTCTGTAGTGGTCATCCATTCCAAACTACATTTCCCAGCATGCCTCTCAGGTCATTCCCCAGGATGCCTTTGATGACACCATCACTGTGGATTGGACTCCATTTCCCAGGATTCCCTTTCAGTACATTACAATGGTTCTAGAACCTGCATTTCCCATCATACCTCTCAGGTAACTTTCCAGGATGGCTTTGATGACACCATGAGTATTGTTGGACTCCATTCCCCAGGATTCCCTGTCAGTACATTAGAATGGTTCTAGAACCTGAATTTCCAATCATGCCTCTTGGATGGTTTCCTAGGATCCCTTTCCTTAGAGCATTGCTTCATGTTGGACTCCACTTTCCAGGATTAGGGTTAGGGTTAGGGTTAGGGTTAGGGTTGGGGTTAGGGTTAGTGTTTGTTTAGGGTTAGAGTTTTGGTACTAGTTATGGTTATTGGTTATGGTTAGGCACGTCCCTTTCCCTCAGCAGGTGTCTCTCTGACCATCTGCTGGTGTCCTGTGTCCTCCACAATCCCATTGTCCCTCCACAGGTGCCTGTTCATCAGCAGTGTGTTCCTAACTACATTTCCCATCATGCCTCTTGGGTTATTTTCCCGGATGCCTTTCTTCACAGCATCAATACATATGGAATTTATTCCCCAGGATGCCTGTCTCAGTAGTGGTCATCCATTCCAAACTGCATTTCCCATAATGCCTTTCTCTAGAGAATCACTGTTTGGACCTCATTTCCCAGGATGTCTGTCTCTGTACCCTCACTTCCTTGTGGACTTCATTTCCCAGGATACCTTGCTCCACGGCAACATCTATGGTTAGGGTTAAAGGTTAGGGATCTGTTTGTGGTTAGATTAAGTTTTTAGGTTAAGTCTTTGGCATTTTGTTTATCTTTAGGGCGTCACGGTTAGGGTTCGGGTATCGTTGAGTGGTTATGTTTAGCGAGTCAGGGTCAGGGTCGGGTTTTGTGTCAGGTACAGGGTCAGGTTCTGGGTTTGGGTTAGGGTTAGTGTCAGGGTGGGGGTTAGGATAAGGGTCAGTGTCTGTGTCAGGGTCGTGGTTGGGGTTAGGGTTAGTGTCAGGGTCAGGTTTGGGGTTAGGGTTAGGGTCAGGTTCAGTGTTAGGGTAGGGTCTGGTTCAGGGTTAGGGTTAGTGTCAGGGTCAGGGTCAGGGTTAGGGTTAGTGTCAGGGTCATTATCAGGGTCAGGGTCGGGGTTAGGGTTAGGGTTAGTGTCAGGGTCAGATTTGGGGTTAGGTTTAGGGTCAGGGTCAGTGTCATTGTACGGGTTAGGTTTAGTATTGGGGTTTAATGGTTAGGGTCAGAGTCATGTTTGGGGTTAGGATCAGGGTTAGGGTCAGGGTCTGGTTTGGGGTTAGGCTTAATGATCAGGGTCAGGGTCGGGTTTGGGGTTAGGATTATTGTCTGGGTTAGGGGTAGAGTTAAGGGTAGTGGTTAGTAAAGGGCGTTCTTTGCCTTCAGCAGGCGTCTCTGACCCTCATCACGTGTTGTGTGGCCTCCATTCGTAGGTCAGAAGGAAACTTCCTGTTCCCTCTTTATAACATCAGCATGTTTGGACTCCATCAGTATGTGTGGAACTACATTTCCCATCATGCCTCTTGGGTCTTCTCACAGGATGTCTTTCTTTACAGCATCAGTATGTGTTGAAATACATTTCCCATCATGCCTCTAGGGTCTTCTCACAGGATGTCTTTCTTACAGCATCAGTGTGTGTTGAACTACATTTCTTCTCATGCCTCTTGGGTCGGAAAGAAACTTCCTGTTCCCTCTTATACCATCAGCATGTTTGGACTAAATTATCCAGCATGCCTTTCTCAGCCTTGTCTGTCTAACATAAACTACATTTCCCATCATGCCTCTCGGGTCTTCTCCCAGAATATCTTTCCTTACAACATTACTCTCTGTCGAACTACTTTTCCCAGGATGCCTTTCTCTGTAGTTTCTCTCTATTAAAAACTACATTTCTAATCATGGCTCATGGGTCATTTCCCAGGATGCTTTTCTCTGTATTGTCCATTTATTCCAATCTACATTTTCAATCATACCTATTGGGTTCAGAAAGTTTAGTAACTTCCTGTTTTCTCTATATACTGTAAGTGTGCTTTGGACTCCATTTCCCTGGATGCCTCTCTATGTAGTGTCACTCTATTGAAATGTAATTCCTAGAGCACGAGATATGCGGAGAGAGGCCTCCTGGGAAATGACGCAAGGGGCATGATGGGAAATGGAGTTCGTAGAGCATGAGAAATGCAGTGAGAGGCCTCTCTTCAGCATCATTACATTTCAGACTCCATTTCCCAGGATGCCTTTCTCTACAGCATCACTACATTCTGGACTTCACTTCCCAGGATGCCTTGCTCCACAGCACCATAACACTGTGGACTGCATTTCCCAGGTGTCCTGTGTCCCCAGGTTTTTCCCCTTTACTTCAGCAGGTTTCCAGGGCTTTTGCAGTTGACCTGACCTTCTGCAGGGTTGTAGTGTGTCAGTGGGTGGGGTCAGGGTCATGGGGTCAGGGTTAGGAGTAGTGTCATGGTGTCAAGGTCTGGGGGTCACAGTCATAGGGTCAGGGTCACGGGTTAGATTAAGGGTTCACATTTAGGGCTTGTGTCATGGGCTGGGTTAAGGCTTAGGTTAAGGTTATCTTAGGGTTAATGGTTAGGGTTAGGGTCAGGGGGTCATGGTTAGGGTTCGGGTTAGTGTCAGAGTGTTAGGTTTAGGGTTAAGGGTTAGAGTTAGGTTAGGGTCAGGGTGTCACTGTTAGAGTTAGGGATAGTGGTTAAGGTTAGTGGTTAGGGTTATGGTTAGGGTTAGTGTTAGGGTTAGGGTTAGGGTCAGAGTGTCACTATTAGGGTTAGGGTTATTGGTTATGGTTATGGTTAGTTGTTTGGTTTATGGTTAGTGGTTAGGTTTATGGTTTGGGTTAGAGTTCGTGGTTATGGTTAGTGGTTACTGTTAGTGATTAGATTCAGTATAAGTGTTAGGGTTAGGTTTGGGTTGTTATTATGGTTACGGTTAATGGTTAGGTTTATGGTTAGTGGTTAGTGGTTAGATTTAGGGTGTGCTTTGCCCTCAGCAGGCATCTCTGACCCTCCTCAGCTATCCTGTGTCTCTACTCTTGGGTCATTAGGAATCTTCGTTTCCCTCTTTATAGCATCAGTTCTTGTTGGACTCCATTTCCCATGAGGCATCTCAATGGGAGCCCAAGACTGACTGGGTTTACCAGACATGAACTCTTGCTTGTATTTCCCTTACATATCCCTTACAAGAAAGACACTCAGCTTTAGGAGCAAAGAGCACGCTCCTACTTTCCAGATTTTCCTATACAGCAGGAACCATGAGCGTGCTCAGAACAATAGAACTGTGTTTCCTACTCATATGGACCATATCGAGTTCAGCTCTGCTTATGAAACTCATGGGAACAGCAGGTCCTCTTACATCCAATGCACTGCAATTGCTGGGAAGAAACGCTTGAGCTCTGTGCACTGTGTATGTCCATGTGAACCCAAGACTGACTGGGTTTCTTTTGCTCAAAACAGACACTGTAATGTTCGTCCATTCCAAACTACATTTCCGATGATGCCTCTCAGTTAACTTTCCAGGATGCCTTTGATGACACCATCAGTATGATTGGACTCCATTACCCAGGATTCCATTTCAGGACATTAGAATGGTTCTAGAAACTGCATTTCCCTGCCAGGCGGTGGTGGCACACAACTTTAATCCCTGCACTTGGGAGGCAGAGCCAGGCAGATCTCTGTGAGTTTGAGGCCAGCCTGGGCTACCTAGTGAGTTCCAAGAAAGACACAAAGCTACATAGAGAAACCCTGACTTGAAAAAAAAAAAAAAGAAAAGAAAAGAACCTGCATTTTGCAATATGCCCCTTGGATGGTTATTGGTGAAATTATTAAGGCCACTCCACGTAGTTAAAAGGGAGATTTATTTTGAGGGGTAACTTACAAATGAAGGGGTAGGTTGCAGGGTCTGGGAAAGGAATAGTGCAGTCTGGCGGTGTTCTCTGGAAAACTCTGCTCGGTCTACCTCCTGCGTCCAGCGTCCCAGCACCGAGAGTGCCACCTCCTCTTTATCCTCGGTCTTCCGCTCCCTCCTCTGCCCCACCTTGTGGGCGTGATCATTACTGAAGCCTCAATGGGGGTTGGAACTTCCAGGCCAATGCTGGGATGGCTATCCACTACATCTCCCCCTTTTGTCTAAATAATAAAGTTCTAACCTAATACAAGACTGTATACAAAGAGATGGATATCAAATATTGTCCAGGAGTAATGAGGGATAATGACTTAGATAAGTTGGAATTACAATAAGTGCAAACAATATCAAGCAAAAAACACATAGTAAAATCCAGGGAAGTCTAGGGCATGGGTAGGTGGCATGTTACACGGATCATTCCAAAAGGTGTACTATCCTAAAGAACCTGAGTCTAATATTTAATATATTCTATCTAAGATATTATATATGTATATATACTAAGTTGTAACTATAACTGTTAATCTCCAACCTCATCAAAGACCTGAGAAGGAGTATAATAATACCTGAGAAATGGGAGAAGGACGCAAGCAACTTTTGGGAGTCTTGTAAGAGTAGACAGAGACAGCTAGCAGCCTGGACAGTTACCTAATGTTTCTAAGTATCGTTGGTGCATTCAAATTGGCTACAGGCCTAGAGTATCTGACAAACCATTTTCAGAAGCAGGAATTCTGGAAGACCATCTTACCCTGTCTTGGCAAATTATGGTGGTCACTTTCCTTGTGTCCCGCTTGTCTAGGAAGGACAGCATTTGTACTGTCAGCAGTTGAGGCAAGGGCAGTTCTTTGCCCAGTAGGCCATTTTGTGTCAAGAAGACAATCTTCCAAATGGAAATGTCTTAGAAGCCCAACATTCTCTCGGGATCAAATTGGTGCTGCCAGAAGCAATTGTATCTCACGTCAACAGAATTCTAAATTATTTAAATGCCATATTCTCTAGGACCATGAAGTGTTTGAAGATTACCTGTCCATCTGACCTATGTATTTATAAATCTGGATAACCTACCTAACATAATTATAGAGATGACAAGCATAGGTGACAATAACTCTGTAAGTCTCATCTACCTAAACAACCTAAGGACTAAGGCTTCCTATAAATAAGGCAAACAGTCTGTAAGCAAATGTACAGTAATAGGACAATGACTTCAAATTGTGACAATACACAAAATATCTTTAACAGAGGTAGGAATGTATAGTGCAATATGCAATATGATAATAATCCTAAATATATATCAGTATACAGAATATCTTAAACAGAAGTAGAACATACATACAGTATGACAGACATAAATTTACATTTGTATCAATATACAAATATTTCAAATAAGAGTAAAAATATGTGTACAATATAACAAACATAGTTCTGTATTTGTATCAATATATAAATTATCTTACATAGGAATATAAAAAGTTTATATTTGTATCAACATATAAGAATTCATAACAGTGCAAAGGCTGCTATATTACTAAATTTGTTTATTAATGTATGTGATAGTCTATCATAATATCTTATACGTATAAATTCCATTTCTTCTTTTCCCTTTTTTTTTGAGACATATTTTCTTTCCTTAAGGAGAGTACTGAGTTTAACCATTTCTTCCACCCCCAACCCTAGAACCATTATCCATAGCCCTGAGAAATATGAAACCTAAGGGATAAGGGGTGTCGTTTTCTTAGAATTGTTTCTTGCTGTTTAGGGGGCAATGGTATCTATGTTGGGTATTGTGAGAAAGCTCAGATAGTTAAATCTCAGTTAGACTAACTGTAGATTCTCCAGCAACTCTTAGAGTAATGGGTAAGATTGTCTGAAATTCTGGCAAGAATTGGAGTATGATGATGATTACCATGGCATCATTGTGGATTGGGTAGAGTTGTTGTTGTTGTTGGGGCCCCATCTTCCTTTTGGAGACTTTAGAGATTGCTATTGGAAAAAAAAACTTATTTTTTATCAGAATGGAAGGTTTGCATTTAAAGATGTCATGACATGTAAGAAAGGATTCCAAGAAATCAAGAATAAGCATGGAGAGAATTAGAATCTTGAAGATAATGGTCCCTTATAATTGGTTTCCTTCTGTTTCACACCAGAGGGCTCTTCTGATATGGGACTGAAGAATCTCTCAACCTTTTTTTTTTTTTTTTTTATCAATGTGCTTGGGTTTAGAGAAGGAGTGAGCCAGTTCCATCTCTAAAGCCAGCTTGGTTTATAATTAAATTGGAACCACAATTATTCTAGATTGATAGAGATGTAGATGTTAGACAGTGATATCTTACCCTGTGTAGATTGGTACCAATAGATTCTTTCTTTCTGCTGTAAACATCTGGATACCCAAGGCCTTATGATTTCTGGAAGATGGGTATTTCCATTATCCTGGAAAGACAAAAACAGAAGCCTACCCCAACCTTTGACTGTTAAATTTTTCTTACAACCTGAGGAGATGTCACATTGGTGGATGATCTTTTATTTCTCCTCATCAAGGGGTTTCTCCTGTTCAAATCGAATTTTTATTAATTTTGTTGGTATCCATAGCTTTTCTTCTCCTGTGGAAACAAAAGCAAAACCCCTTCTCCAATGTAGGACATATCCAGGTTTCCATTGTGAGGTCAACACATCTTTGAAATAAACCGGTTGGTTTAGCTCAGGAGTTTTGTCTGTCGTCCAATGTCTCTCCGCAGCTGTTGTTCCTTTCTCATCAGCATTGAGAAAATTCAAGGTTAATAAAGCACTATGCAATCTATTTCTAGGAGTCATTGTTACCTGTTGCTGTTTATTTAGCATATCCTTTAAAGTTCGATTGGATCTTTTTATGACTGCTTGGCCTGTGGGATTGTGTGGTATACCTGTAACATGCTTTATGTTGTAATAAGCAAAGAACTGTCTCATTTTATTGGAGACATATGCTGGGGCATTATCTGTCTTAATTTGTACAGGTATTCCCATAATGGCAATAACTTCTAATAGGTGTGTAATCACAGAATCAGCCTTTTTAGAACTCATAGGAGTTACCCATTGAAATCCTGAATAGGTGTCAATGGTATGGTGTACATACTTTAGTCTTGGAATTTGCCCCATGTTGGGCGCCAGATATTGGTGAAATTATTAAGGCCACTCCACATAGTTAAAAGGGAGGTTTATTTTGTGGGGTAACTTACAAATGAAGGGGTAGGTTACAAGGTCTGGGAAAGGTATAGCACAGTCCGGCAGTGTTCTCTGGAGAACTCTGCTCGGTCTACCTCCTGCGTCCAGCATCCTGGCACCAAGAGCGCCACCTCCTCTTGATCCTCGGTCTTCCGCTCCCTCCTCTGCCCCGCCTTGTGGGCGTGATCATTACTGAAGCCTCAATGGGGGTTGGAAATTCCAGGCCAATGCTGGGATTGCTATCCACTACAGATGGTTTCCTATGATCCCTTTCCTTTGAGCATTATTCCATGTTAGACTCCATTTCCATGGATGCCTTTCCCAGTATTGGTCATGTATTTCAAACTACATTTCCCATCAGGACACTCGGGTCATTTCCCTTGATGACTTTCCTTAAAGCATCAGTGCTTTTCACTTCAGCATCATTTGGACTTCATTTCCCAGGATGCCTTTCTCTACAGCATCACTACATTTCAGACTTCATTTCCCAGGATGCCTTTTTCTGTATCATCACTACATGTTGGCCTCCATTTCCCAGGGTGCCTTCCTCCACAGCATCACTATAGTTGGACTTCATTTCCCAGGATGCCTTTTCCACAGCACCATAACACGTTGGACTCCATTTCCCAGGTGTCCTGTGTCCTCAGCAGTTTTCCCTTTTCTTCATCAGTTGTCCAGTGCCTCAGCTGGTGATCTGACCTTCTCAAGGGTTGTGGTGCCTCAGTGAGTTGACGTTATTGTCAGGGGTCAGGGTCAGGTTCAGGGTCGGGGTCATGGTTAGGGTCAGGGTTTCAGGGTCATGTTGTTAGGGTTACTGTTAGGGTGAGGGAGTTGTTGTTAGAGTTAAGGGTTACTGGTTTTTAGGGTTAGGTTCAAAGGGTGAGGGTCAGGAGGTTAAGTTAGGGTGATGTATTAGGTTTAATGTTATGGTTATGGTTAGTGTTTAGAGTTAGAGTTAAGTTGAGTGGTTAGGGTTAGTGGCTAGGATTAGGGTCATCCCTTGTTCTCAGCAGGTGTCTCTGACCCTCTGAACTTGTCGTGTTTCCTCCAAAATCCCACTGTTCCTCTGCAAGTTCCTGTTCATCAGCAGTGTGTTTCCCATCATGCCTCTCAGGTCATTCCCAAGGATGCCTTTGATGACACCATAACTGTGGATTGGACTCCGTTTCCCAGGATTCCATTTCAGTACATGAGAATGGTTCTAGAACCTGTATTTCCCATCATGCCTCTTGGATCGCTCCTAGGATCCCTTTCCTTAGAGCATTGGTTCATGTTGGACTCCATTTCCCAGGATGCCCTTCTCAGTATTGGTCATCCTTTCCAAACCACATTTCACATCATGACTCTTGGGTCACTCTCTGGGATTCCTTAGATGACACCATCAGTGTGGATTGGACTCCATTTCCTAGGATTCCCTTTCAGTACATTAGGATGCTTCTAGAAACTACATTCCCCATGATGCCTTTATAGTCATTTCCTAGGATGCCTTTGATGACACCTTCAGTATTGTTTGAACTCCATTCCCCAGGATTCCATTTCAGTACATGACTATGGTTCTAGAACCTGCATTTCTCATCATGCCCCTTGGATGGTTTCCTAGGATCCCTTTCCTTAGAGCATTGCTTCATGTTGGACTCCATTTCCCAGGATGCCTCTCTCAGTATTGGTCGTGTATTCCAAACTACATTTCCCATCAGGACACTCAGGTCCTTTCCCACGATTCCTTTCCTTATAGCATCAGTATTTTTGACTCCATTTCCCAGGATGCCTTTCACTACAGCATCATTTGGACTCCATTTCCCTGGATGCCTTTTTCTACACGATCAATATATTTCATACGCCATTTCCCAGGATGCCTTTCTCTACAGCATCATTACATTTCAGACTTCATTTCCCAGGATGCCCTTCTCCACAGCATCACTATGATGGACTCCATTTCACAGGATGCCTTTCTCCACTGCACCATAGCATGTTGGACTCCATTTCCCAGGTGTCCTGTGTCCTCAGGAGTTTCCCCTTTTCTTCAGCAGGTGTCCAGGGCGTCAGCAGGTGTCCAGGGCCTCAGTAGGTGACCTGACTTCTGGCAGGGTTGTGCTGCCTCAGCAGTGTGGGGTTGGGGGTCAGGGTCAATAGGTCAGTATCAGGGGTTAGAGTTAATAGTTATGGTTTGGGTTAGGGTCAGGGTCATTGGGTCAGAATCATGGGTTAGGGTTTGCGTTAGGGTTAAGTTTTATGGGTTTTTTGGTTCTGGGTCAGGGATTAGTGACCATGAGGTCAGGATCAGGGGGTTAATCTTAGGGTTAGGCTAGATTAGTGTTAGGGTTAAGTTAGGGTTATTGGTTACGGGTATGTTAGGGTTAGGGTTATTTTAGGTTAGGGTTAGGGTTTTGTTAGGTTAGGGTTAGGTTAGGTTAGGTTTAAGTGTTATAGATTTTTAGGTTGTGAATTAGGGGTTAGGGTTAGGGTCAGACTTTCATTTCTTGAGGTTATGGTTAGGGTTATGGGTTACAACTTCTTAGAATCAGGGTTTGAGGAGTTTGTGAGTAGGATCAATGTTAGGATTGGTTTAGAGTTACAGGCTAGGGGTCTTTCGGGTAAATACAGGGGAGTTTGTGGTTATGGTAAGGGTTAGATATAGGCTTGGTTTCAGGTTAGGGTTAGTGTAGATGAGTTTGCATTTATGGTTAGCATTAGATTTAGGCTTGGAGTCAGGTTAGAGTCAGGGTAGGCATGTTTGTGGTTATGGTTATTTTTAGATTTAGGCTTGTGGTCAGGTTAGGGTAGGCGAGTTTGTTGTTATGTTTAGGGTTAGATATCGGCTTGGGGTCAGGTTAGAGTTTGGGTAGGTGAGTTTTTGGTTTGGGTTTGTTAGGGTTAGGTTTAGAGTCATGTTAGTGTTATTATTATCAGTAGGGCTTGGGTCGTGTTAGGGTTAGGGTGAGGTTATGGTTAAGGTTAGGACTTCTGTCATGATACCATTAGGGTAAGGCAGTTTGTGGTTAGGGTTTTGTGTTAGGGTTTGGTTTATGGTCAGGTTAGTGTTAGGGTTAGTCTTAGGGTTCTGGTCAGGTTAAGGTTAGGGTCATTTTAGGGTTAGGGTTAGGCTTGTGTCAGGTTAGGGTTATAGTTAGGGTTAGTGTTAGGCTTGTGTCAGGTTAGGGTTAGGGTTAGGCTTGTGTCAGGTTAGGGTTATGGTTAGTGTTAAGGTTATGTGTTTAGTTAGTCATTGGGGTTATTTGTTAGTTCTAGCCATGACCTTTGCCCTCCTCAGGTGTCCTATTTCCTCCACTTTCCAGTCAGAAGGTAACTTCCTGTTCCCTCTTTATACTATCAGTAGGCTTTCCATGATGCATTTGTCTATGACATCACCACATATGGTCTACATGTCTCAATATCCCTTTCTCTACAACATCATTACACATGAACTACATTTCCTGTAATATTTTCTCTATGATATCATTATATGTGGCCTACATCTCCCATAATGCCTTTCTGCATTTCATCATCAAATATGGACTTCATTTGCCATTGTGTATTTCCCCTTGTCTTCATTACATTTGGACTCCATTTCCCAGGATTCCTTGCTCTGTATTTTCTCTATGTGTTTGACTTCATCTTCCAGGATGCCTCCCCAGGATTAGGGTTAGGGTTAGAATAGGTGAGTTTGTGGTTATATTTAGGGTTAGGATTAGGGTTAGGGTTAGGCTTAGGGTTTGGGTTAGGGTTAGGCTTAGGGTTTGCACTGGGGAGTTTGTGGTTAGCGTTCTGATTTGATTTAGGCCCTGGTAATTTTAAATTTAGAGTAGGGGAGTTTGTGGTTAAGATTGGGATTAAATTCAGGCTTAGAGTTAGGGTTAGTGTTAGTTTAGTGTTAGGGTAGAGGAGTTTGTCATAGTTTGATTGTTAGATTTAGCCTCCAGGTCAGGTTAGGGCTGGGGTAGGGGAGTTTGTGGTTACAGTTAGGGTTAGTTTTATGCTTACGGACAGGTTATGGTCAGGGTGAGTGTTTGCGGTTAGTGTTATGTTTATATTTAAGTTTGGGGTCAGGTTAGTGTTAGGGTGGGGTGTTTTGTGGTAAAGGTTATGGTTTACTGTTGGTTAAATCCAGTGCTGACCTTTGCCCTCACCAGTTTTCCTGCTTCCTCCTCTTTAAGTTGGAAGAAATCTTTCTGTTTCTTCTTATTACCATCAGTAGTCTTCCCATGATGCATTTTATTGCTGTCACTACATATGGACTATATTTCCCATGATTCCTTTCTCTTTGATATCATTTCATTTCGACTACATTTCAGGCTACGTTTCCCAGAATGCCTTTCTCAAAAGGTCCTCCTGTCTGCAGTGTGTCCTCCTGTCCACAGTGTGTCCTCCTGGTGGACTACATTTCCCATAATGCCTTTCTCTATGACACCATTACATGAAGACTACATTTTCCAGGATGCCTTGTTCTGTTTTGCCTCCACCTCTTTTACATCATCTCCCAGTTTGCCTTTCTGTCTACCTTTGCATTGTACTAGAAACTCCATTTCCCGTCTTGGCTCTCAAGTCAGTAGGAAATATCTTCTTCCCTTTTTAGAGCATCAGTATCTTTAGTTCTTTATTTCCCAGTGTGCATCTTGGGTCATTTCCCAGGATGCCTTTCATGACACAGTGTGGATCAGACTCCAATTCCCACAATTCGTTTTCCGTGCATGAGTATGACACTGGAAACGTCATTTCCCATCATGCCTCCTTGATGGTTTCCTTGTTTGCTTTTCATTATACCATCACTATGATGGACTCGATTTCCCAGGATGCCTTTCTCTACAGCATCACTACATTTCAAACTCCCTTTCCCAGGATGTCTTTCTCTAAACCATCACTCCATTCTGGACTCCATTTCCCAGGATGACTTTCTCCACAGAACCTGGACACTGTGGACTCCATTTCCCAGGTGTTCTGTGTACCCCAGGTTTTTCCCCTTTTCTTCAGCAGGTGTCCAGGGGCTCAGCAGTTGTCCAGGGCCTCAGCATGTGACCTGACCTTCTGCAGGGTTGTGCTGCCTTAGTGGGTGGGGTCAGGGTCATGGGGTCAGGGTTACGGGTAGAATCAGGGGTCAAGGTCTTGGGGTCACAGTCATGGGGTCAAGGTCAGTGGGTCAGGTTAAGGGTTCACATTTAGGGTTTGTGTCATGTGGTTGGATAAGGCTTAGGTTAAGGTTATCTTAGGGTTAATGATTAGATTTAGGGTCAGGGGGTCATGGTTAGGGTGAGGGTTAGTGTCAGAGTGTTAGGTTTAGGGTTAAGGGTTAGAGTTAGGTTAGGGTCAGTGGTTCACTGTTCAGGTTTGTGTTAGTGGTTATGGTTATGGTTATTGGTTAGGTTTAGGGTTAAGGGTTACAGTTCGTGGTTATGGTTAGTGGTTACTGTTAGTGATTAGATTTAGTATAAGTTTTAAGGTTAGGTTTGGGTTGTTATTATGGTTATGGTTAGTGGTTAGATTTATGGTTTGTGGTTAGTGGTTAGTGGTTAGATTTAGGGTGTGCTTTGCCCTCAGCCAGTGTCTCTGAACTTCCTGAGGTGTCCTGTGTCTCTGCTCTGGGGTCAGAATGAAACTTTCTGTTCCCTGTTTATAGCATCATATGCTTTGGTTCCATTTCCCAGGATGCTTTCCTCTGTGGTTGTCATTCTTTCTAAACTACATTTCCCAGCATGCCTCTCAGGTAACTTTCCAGGATGGCTTTGAAGACACCATCACTGTGGATTGGACTCCATTTCCCAGGATTCCCTTTCAGTACATAAGGATGGTTCTAGAAACTACATTTCCCTTCATTCCTCTCAGGTAACTTTCCAGGATGCCTTTGATGATACCTTCAGTATGGTTGGACTCCATTCCACAGATTCCATTTCAGTACATTAGAATGGTTCTAGAACTTACATTTCCCATCATGCCCCTTGGATGGTTTCCTAGGATCCCTTTCGTTAGAGCATTGCTTCATGTTGGACTCCATTTCCCAGGATGCCTTTCTCAGTATTGATAATGTATTCCAAACTACATTTTCCATCAGGACACTCGGGTCATTTCCCAGGATGCCTTTCCTTATAGCATCAGTGTTTTAGACTCCATTTCCCAGGATGCCTTTCACTACAGCATCATTTGGACTTAATTTCTCAAGATGCCTTTTTCTACAGCATCAGTACATTTCAGACTTCATTTCCCAGGATGCCTTTCTCCACAGTATCTCTATGATGGACTCCATTTCCCAGGATGTCTTTCTCCACAGCACCCTGGCATGTTGGACTCCATTTCCCAGGTGTCCTCAGGAGTTTCCCCTTTTCTTCAGCAGGTGACCAGGGCCTCATCAGGTGTCCAGGCCCTCAGCAGGTGACCTGACCATTAGCAGGGTTGTGCTGCCTCAGCAGTGTGGGGTTGAGAGTCAGGGTCAAGAGGTCAGGATCAGGGGTTAGAGTTAATAGTTAGGGCTTGGGTTAGGGTCAGGGTCAGTGGGTCAGAGTCATGGGTTAGGGTTAGCGTTAGGGTTCAGTTTTATGGGTTTTTCGGTTCAGGGTCAGGGATTAGTGTCAGATGGTCAGGTTCAGGATCAGGGGGTTTAGGCTTTGTATAAGGTTAGTGTAGTGCAGTTTGTCGCTAGAGTTATGGTTAGATATAGGTTTGGGGTCAGTTTAGGGTTAGTGTAGGGTAGTTTGTGGTTAAGGTTAGGTTAGATTTAGACTTCAAGTCAGGTTAGAGTTATGGTAGGCGAGTTTGTCGGTAGGGTCTTTGTTAGCATTAGGTTTAGGGTCATGTTAGTGTTAGGGTTTGGGTTAAGGTAAGGGTCAGGTTAGGGTTATGGTGAGGTTAGGTTTAGGGTTAGGCTTTGTGCTAGGTTAGGGTTAGGGAAAGGGTATTTGTGGTCATGATTATGTGTTGGGGTTAGTTTTATGTTCAGGTTAGGGTTAGTGTTAGGGTTTGTGTCAGGTTAGTGTTAGGGTCAGTTTTGATTGGTTTAGGCTTTGTTTCATGTTATGGTTAGGTTTAGATTATGGTAAGGGTTATGTGTTACAGGTATTTAGAATTAGGGTTTGAGGAGTTTGTGAGTAGGGTCAGTGTTAGGATTGGGTTAGGGTTACAGGTTAGGGTTCTTTTGAGTAATTACTGGGGGAGTTTGAGGTTAGGGTTAGGTTTAGATTTAGGTTTTGTATAAGGTTAGTGCAGGGGAGTATGTGGTTATGGTTATGGTTATGGTTAGATCTAGTCTTGGGGTCCGTTTTTGGTTAGTGTAGGTGAGTTTGTGGTTAGTGTTAGGGTTAGATTTAGGCTTGGAGTCAGATTAGAGTTAGGGTTGGTGGCTTTGTGGTTATGATTATTTTTAGATTTAGGCTTGGGGTCAGGTTAGGGTAGGCGAGTTTGTGGTTAGGGTTAGGTTTAGATTAAGGCTTGGCTTCAGGCTATAGTTTGGGTAGGTGAGTTTGTGGTTTGGGTTTCTGTTAGGATTAGGTTTAGGGTCAAGTTTGTGTTAGTATTACAGTAAGGGTTAGGGTCAGGTTAGGGTTAAGGTGAGGTTATGGTTAGTGTTAGGCCTTCTGCCATAATACTGTTACGGTAAGGCAGTTTGTGGTTAGGGTTTTGTGTTTGCTTTCGATTATGATCAGGTTAGTGTTAGGGTCCTGTTAGGGTTAGGGTTAGGCTTGTGTCAGGTTAGGGTTATGGTTAGGGTGAAGATTATGTGTTTAGTTAATCGTTGGGGTTATTTGTTAGTTCAAGCTGTGACCGTTGTCCTCCTCAGGTGTCCTGTTTCCTCCACTCTCCCATCAGAAAGTAACTTCTTGTTCCCTCTTTTTACCATCCGTAGGCTTCCCATGATGCATTTCTCTATGACATCACCACATGTGGACTACATATCTCAATATCCCTTTCGCTATGACATCATCACATATGAACTACATTTCCTGTAATATTTTCTCTATGATGTCATTATATGTGGACTACATCTCCCATAATGCCTTTCTGTATGATATCATCACATATGGACTACATTTGCCATGGTGTATTTCCCCATGTCATCATTACATTTGGACTCCATTTCCCAGGATTCCTTGCTCTATATTTTCTCTATGTGTTTGACTTCATCTTCCAGTGTGCCTCCCCAGGGTTAGGGTTAGGGTTAGGGTAGGGGTTGTAGCCCTTAGTTGGTTTAGATTTAGGCTTAGGGTCAGGTTTGGTTTTCTGTAGGGTTTTCTGTGGTTATGGTTAGGATTATGGTTATGGTTAGGGTAGGGGAGTTTGTGGTGAGCATTAGGGTTAGATTTAGGCTTAGGGACATGTTAAGGTTAGGGTAGGGTGTTTGTGGTTAGGGTTAGGGTTAGATTTAGATTTTGGGTCAGGTTATAGTTTGGGTAGAGGATGTTTTGGTCAGGGTTAGGGTTTAGTGTTGGTTAAAACCAGGGCTGACCTTTGCCGTCATCAGTTATCCTGCCTCTTCTTTAAAATTAGAAGGAAACTTCTTGTTTCTTCATTATACCATCAGCAGTCTTCCCATGATTCATTTCTCTAAGGTATCACTACATATGGTCTACATATCCCATGATTCCTTTCTCTTTGATATCATTTCATATAGACTGTATTTCAGACTACTTTTACCAGGATTCCTTGCTCAAAATGTCCTCATGTCTTCAGTGTGTCCTCCTGTCCACAGTGTGTCTTCCTGGTGGACTACATTTCCCATAATGCTTTTCTCTATGACATCATTACATAAGAACTACATTTCCTGTAATATTTTCTCTATGATGTCATTATATGTGGACTACATTTCCCATAATGCCTTTCTGTATGACATCATCACATATGACTACATTTGCCATGGTTTCATTTCCCATGTCATCATTACATATGGAATCCATTTGCCAGGATTCCTTGCTCTGTATTTTCTCTATGTGTTTGACTTCTTCTTCCAGGATGCTTCCCCATGGTCAGGGTTAGTGTTAGGATAGATGAGTTTGCGGTTATGTTTAGGGTTAGTGTTATGGTTAAGGTTAGGATATGGAATTTACGGTTAAGTTTAGGGTTAGATTTAGGCTTAGGGTCCTATTTGGGGTTCTGAATGGTTGTTTGTTGTTAGGGTTATGGTTTCGGTTATGGTTAGGGTAGGGGAGTTTGTGGTTAGCGTTAGGGTTAAATTTAGGCTCTGGGTCAGGTTAGGTTTAAGGTAGGGGAGTTTGTGGTTAGGGTTAGGGTTAGATTTAGGCTTAGGGACATATTATGGTTTGGCTAGGGTGTTTGTGGTTAGGGTTATGGTTAGATTTAGGTTTTGGGTCATGTTAGTGTTAGGGTAGGGGATTTTGTTGTGAAGGTTAGGGTTTTGTGTTTGTTAAATCCCGTGTTGACCTTTGCCCTCATCAGTTACCCTGTTTCCTCTTCTGTAAAGTTAGAACAAAACTTCCTGCTTCTTCTTTATACCATCAGTAGTCTTCCCATGATGCATTTCTCTATGGTATCACTACATATGGACTACATTTCCCATGAATCCTTTATCTTTGACATCACTTCATATCAACTACATTTCAGACTCCGTTTCCCAGGATGCCTTGCTCAAAATGTCCTCTGGTCCACTGTGTGTCTTCCTGGTGGACTACATTTCCAATAATGCCTTTCTCAATGTCATCATTACATATGGACTACATTTCCCAGGATTCCTTGTTCTGTTTTGCCTGCACCTGGTTTACTTCATCTCCCAGGATGCCTTTCTTGTCTATCTTTGCATTGTATTAGAAACTCCATTTCCTGTCTTGGCCCTCAAGTCAGTAGGAAATGCCTTCTTCCCCTTTTAGAGCATCAGTACCTGTAGTTCTTTATTTCACAGCATGCATCACTGGTTATTTCACAGGATGCCTTTCATGACACAGTGTGGCTCTGATGCCATTTCCCATGATTCGTTTTCAGTGCATGAGTATGACACTGGAAACTTCATTTCCCATCATGCTTCTTTGATGGTTTCCTTGTTTGCTTTTCATTATACCATCACTATGATGGACTCCATTTCCCAGGATGCCTTTCTCTACAGCATCACTACATTTCAGACTCCATTTCCCAGGATTCCTTTCTCTAAACCATGACTCCATTCTGTACTTCATTTCCCAGGATGCCTTGCTCCATAGCACCATGACACTGTGGACTCCATTTCCCAGGTGTCCTGTGCCCCCATGTTTTTCCCCTTTTCTTCAGCAGGTGTCCAGGGCCCTCAGCAGGTGTCCTGACCTTCTGTAGGGTTGTGGTGCCTCAGTGGGTGGGGTCAGGGTCATGTGGTCAGGGTTAGGGGTAGAGTCAGTGTGTCA
>NW_023411817.1:0-19782 GCF_903995425.1 Onychomys torridus | reverse complement strand
TTACAATTTATTCTTGTACATTCATCACCAGTCGAGTCCGTCGATGTATGCGTTGTATCCAGTTTTCACAATTTTCAGTAAGAAGGTTTATGTTTTGTGTTTTCCTGCTTTTATTTTTCAAGACGATTTCTCCCTCTGTAGTCCTGTCATCCTTGAACTCTCATGTAGACCACGCAAACTCAAAGACCCCCCCTAGGAATGCTGGGAATGCCAGTGTGGTGGCGCATGCCGTTAGTCCCGGCACTCAGGGAGCAGAGGCAGGTGGATCTGTGAGTTCGGGCGATCCCGGGACTACAAAGTGGAGTGCAAAACACAAGCTTACACAGAGAAACCCTGCCTCGAAAACCAAAAAATAAAAAGTAAATAAAGAGTAATTAATTAATTAAAAATAGATGCTGAATTAAAATGGGTCCACCACTAGAAAGAAGGTGAACTCATTATATTTTAGGTAAGGTCTTATGGAAAGCTCAGGCTGTTCCTGGAACTTACTATATAGCCCAAGTTAGTCTTGATCTCACAGCCAATCCTCCTTTTGCAAAGCCTTCCACAAGCCTTCAGTGTACTTGGTGAGCTTCTTGATCCGAAGTTTTCTGATATGGTTTGTTAACAAGTGGCTTTAACACTATTTGTCCTAATTTGTTTCTCGCCTACTTTCCTGCTCCAAAAAAGTTCCTGAGGGAACATGCATTCCAGCTATTCCCCTTCCTTTCAATAGTGTCTTATGCTCACGGCTGTCCTGGGAACCTAAAAGTTATTTAATATCTCCATTAGCTGTTCCTTTTCTGTTTCTTTTGTTTTTGGTGCTTGGGACTAGAAACCCACCTAGCCAAAACCTCCAGCTGATGTGTTTTATCTCTGTCATTGTTCATTTCCACTTTAGCCCAGAGCAACTGAGACATTAGTAACAATTTCTTCTTCTTTTTCTTTTGTATCCATTCAGCTTCCTTTGTGTTTTTCCGAGATTACTGGCAAATTTTTCACCAAGTTTATTTTAGAGTTGGATTTCTAGAAAGACTGGAACTCTTTATGTGCCTTCCTACATTTTTCTTTTGTATATCTAGCTAAGAGAAATGATGTAAGTCTGGCAAGATGGCTCCAGTGGTCAAAGGAGCACCTAATGCTTGCAGGAGGACCTGAGGTTCAGTACTAATTACTCACAGCTGGTGGCTCACAAACTGGCCATTAGCTTCCCATGTTGGGTTTCCTGGTGCCCATATCAGGAGTTCACAACCACCTGTAAAACTCCAGTTCCAAGGATCTGACCCCTCTCTCTGGCTCCTTCAGCTGGCACTCCACATACACGCCCACCCAGAGAGAGAGAACTGATTGCCACAAGACAAGCTATCTTAACCGTCTATTCAATTACAGGGCTTACCTTTTGTTTCTTTATGAAGAACATCAGTCTCTCGGGGGGCTCTAATGGTCCCAGTGGTAGAGCCTTGTAGCATGTGTTGAGCTCGGGGTCAGTCCCTAAAACAAACAAGACAAGCAAGAACTTTTCTTAACAAATTCCAATCTCAATATAGGTAATAGGTGGTCTCTCTGTTTGAGACAGGGTCTCATGAATACCAGACTAGCCTTGAACATGCTTCATAGGCAAAGCTAGCGCTAGACCTCCTGACCTTGCTGCCTCCACCCCTCTAGTGCTAAGATTTCAGGAGTATGTATGCCATCAGGTCAGGCCACAGTACAGTGATTAATTATAGTTCTCATGCTATGAGAATCCTTCAGAATTTTTCCTTCCTGCATGATTTGAAATTGCTTTCTTTTACTAGGAGTGTAGCTATACATGCAAAGAGAATTTAGAATCACTGTTTTGGGAATTGGATTCATCAATACAAAACATCAAAAAAAAAAATTTAAGGCTGTGAGGGCTGGGCACCTGTAATGCTTCTGATTCAGTTCAGTGTTTCAGCATGATTGTTCTGTAGGCCTAAGGCTTATCCCTCTTATCTCTGATAAAGGAGAGGGTGGCATCTGGAAACATTGCTCCACAGTGGGCACATTGTGCCTGTTTGAGACCGTTTGGGGTCAGCGGGAGGCGACTGCCAAGTCGGCCACTGTGAAAGCAGAGGGTGGATCACTGTCAAGTTCCGGATCACTGGTTGATGATCTCTGCAGTAGAGAACATTTCTAAACAAAGGATTAGCTGAGATTAAGTGTAATAGTCACCTACACCCTGCAGGATTCCAAGGAATCCTGTTCTAACCTTTTGTTGTACTCACATGGGAATTTGATCTGCTGTATCTGTCAGTGAGACCCTTGGGGGTGTGATGTCTCTCTCAAGTCTATGGTATTTCATCTGTGGTACTTATCTTAGCTTGCCAGTAAGCAGTGAGTCTCTTTGAGTATGACCATACTTCTTTTTCATTTTTTTTCTTCAGGAAGTTTGAAGTCAGAGTATAGAATTGACTCTTGCCTGCTTTCCTCACTTTTGAAGGTTCTCAGGCCCAGGGGCATGGACACAGATGACAGTCATTTGAAAAAATCCATCAACACACTAGTGAATTCCAAAGCTATTTCAGCAACTAATAGCAAAAGATACATGATGTGTGTTCATTTGAACTATACTTTACCTTCTCGAGTATTCAATGACTTCTGTTGGGTGACCTGTTTTTCTAAGCCACCTTGTTGATATAATTGTATATGTGTAATGTGGTGCTGGAGAGTCAGCCTAGGGCTTTGAGCATGCTAAGCAGGTGCTCTACCATGGTCTCTGTCGTTTGGTCGGTCTTGTTCTGTCTCTCTCTCTCTCTCTTAGAAGCTATCTTGACTTCTCATTCTTTCTGCTTCTTCTCCCACTTCTCAGTTGCTATCACCAGTTCAAGGGTTACTTCTGTGAACTCCTTCTGGTTTGCTCCAAGCAACATCGACCTTTTTTCTTCAGACCTTCCAAGTCCATCTGACACAATTCCTTGGAGACAGCTGCCATTCAACACACATGCCGACCGTGACTCTGACCACACTTCCTATAGGCTGGCCAAGCGGTTAACTGGAGTATAGGAGTTGACCCTGGGTGAAGGATGCTTTTTGCTGGTTTTGTCAGCTGAAATGTCAGCTTTTCATGAAATCGTCCCTGGGAAGAATTTTCCTCTAGAGAAAAAATGTATTGGTGCACAGTAGACAGAGCCAGCAATTCATACTAAAATCAAAAAGTGCCGGGTTTACTGCCAACCAGGTCAAGAACATTTCAAAGTCTGGATTGAAGAAACTGGATGAGTCACCTCACTACTTCCTGTCTAAGCTGTTTCACCTAGAACACCGTTCAGGAAAGCCCGGGGTGCATCAGTAGCTCAGACACTGTAGGCAGTGTTGCAGTGGGCGTACAAGGAATCTCAGGCTTCGTGATGTGATTATATAAGTTAGCATTCTTCATATGCTTTCTTGACTCTCTAAGCCAAAAAAGAAGCCATGACTGCTTTGCAATTCATTTTGTGACATGTTGCCTCTCAGCTATCACACATCTAGAACTTAAAAAAAGTAGGCTGAGACCTCAGTGGTTAAGTACACACTTCCAGAGAACTTGTTGTGCGATTCCCAACACCCACCAGTGGCTTGCAACCCTCTATAACAAATAGTCCCAAGGGGACCAATGTCCTCTTCTGGCCTCCGAGGGAACTACATGCACATGTGCACGCAACATATATGCAAGAAAAATGTTCATACACAAAAATAAAAATCACTTTTTAAAGAATAGAGACATCAAATAGATGGCTTTAAGCCAATATACAAAAAGCTATGGGTGTAGCTCAATTGGAGAACATATGCTTACCTGTGGCAAGGCCCGTGGGTTCTTTCCCTTAGCACTACAAATATGCAAAAAATGGTAAAGCAGAAATCTGCGAGGTGCTGGGATTTGCCAAGGTGACTCGTTTTGGTGTCCATTGGGAGGGTTTTAGGATTTATGGAATCCAGTGAGAAGTATCAAAGTGAAGTTCAGCTTGCTTAAGACATGTGGGAGTCCTACCAGAGCAGGGATTTGCACAGGGTTCCTGGATTCCATCGTCAGACAAGTTGGGGCTTGGAGGGCTTGTTGATATTAATCTCCATTTTATACATCTGGAAAGGAAACAGGGAGGTGGGCTGGTTGGCAAGGGAGTCTCCAAGGGACAAGACTGGGAAGGCCAGACTCCCACCCTCCTTATCACCAGCCTGGTCATTCTTTCCCATTCTTTTCTGCTTTGTATACACAGTGAGAAAAGACTTGGGTTACACTTGCCACAATGGACCTTGTCTCTGCTAGGGACTACAAGGGAATCTGCTGCTAGCCACGTTTCTTGGGTTGAACATAGAATTAAAACTAAGGTCTGAATGGCCTCTTTCAGCAATCCAGTGTCCATAGTTTCAAAAGGGCACTACTTGTGATTGAACAGCCAGCCTCTGTTCATGAAATATCTTGTTGCAAGAGGGGGAAAATTAAGAAAGTACATTCATCGTAAAAATAATAAACTCTGAGAAACTTACTTTAATTTAAGAACTAGGTAAAAAAAGATGTTTGATGATAAATACAGTTAAAATAATGTATTTACAAACCAGGCAAGTGGCTCAGTAAGGGCAATAAAATCTATTGGAATTCACTTCCTACCAAAGCTGCAGGATTGCAGAGGGAGTCAGCTGCGGGGCTGAAACGGTATCTGTTCACTGAATATTGATTTTTTTTTAACATAAGCAATTGACACTCATTTATTATTGTGATCCAGTAATATGTGCCAAGGGTCTTTGCCGCCACTGGTGACCTGTGTTGTATTAGGGGAAGTGTGTCTGTATTGGTGTTGTGCCAATTGGTGGGGGGGAGGGGAAGAGGGTTGTTGATTGCCATGGAAACCCCCAAGGTGCCTTAGGTTCTAATGATAAGTTTTGATACTTAGTTTCTTAGATCCAATACATGCCACATGCCCAGTCAAAGATAGGCCAGATATGTGATGGGAGCCTCCAAGATTATAATAGAGCTGACAGTTTTCTACTGACCACTGACCACATAGCTCGATGCACCACGTTGTGTAGTGACTGGCAGACACAAGCCTGTGGCTCTGCCAGCCATGGGAACCTATATCAGGGTTGGGAAAGCTGCGTCGCAGAGTGCTTGCCTAGCATGTGGGAGACCTTAGATCCCATTCCCATCATGTACCATGTTTAATTACGGACTGGACCCATAATAATGATGACCACGTTACTTTCTTAGATTAGATAACGTACTGTATTTTATTGCTATTTGGGTATATGTCTCCTCATTAAGAAAGTTTAGTCACACTACCAAATTATGCCCGAAGCAGCTTCAATTTCTCTCCGTTTACTGTTTCTTTCCTGATTGCATCATTTCATTTTGTGGTTCTTTGGATTTGTGATCTCTGTTGTCTATCATGATCCTGGGAAAATTGTCTATATCATATATATTCATATAAGATACCATACATACTTCATACCATGTAGCTTAGGGAGTAGTCGCCTTATACCATCTAAGTTCGTGTAAGCACATCTGTAATATACTGGTTATACTACCATAGCAATGCCACTTCCTTGAATGGCATCCTTAGGTGACGTAGGACTGTACTTAATCTCCAAAGGGCTCACACCTCCAAGTTTATTTGCTTTTGAAATAGTCACGAAATGGCAGCACACCACTTATCCCAAAACTGCCAGGAGGCTGAAGCAGGAGGATCACTGTGAATTTAAGACCAGCAGGGGCCGGCGGCTTATGTAATGAGGTTCCCAGGGCCTACCTGGGCCAAAAACCAAAAAAGGCCAATTCTTCTCTTCCTTTAGTCACAGATTATGCAGCTTTTTAAGACTTCATCCTTTAGTGGGAGCCTAGTTCATGCTTCCCTACTGGGACAGAGAGCCCCCTCCCCAATGCTCATGTTGGTCTGGCCCCTAAAGACTCAGCTCTGCTAAAGTTCGCAGTCTGTCCAGTGTTTATGATGGATTCTGCCATTCTGTTTACCGTTGACAGTTGGGGTGTCCTCCTTTTCTTTTCTTCTTCATATCCCTCTTTAAAATTCTCTTCTTGGATCCAAGTGTGGCTCAGTGGTAAAGGTGCTTGCTGCCTAAGCCCAATAACCTGGATTCCATTCCTGGGACCAATTGTGGTAGAAGGAAAAGAACTAATTCTTGGGTAAGATTGCTTACCATCCATATGCATGTATGTGCTGTGTACACAAATAAAAAAAATTAAATTACAAAAATACTTGTGTACTTTGGGTGTATTTATTAATTTAAATTTTTAATTTTAAGGCTGCAATTTGCTCCTGTATTCCCGTGCACTCCACCTTTTCTTCTTCTTTTTTTAATATTTCAACCAAAATCTATTACTTATTTAAATTTAACTTGGTTATTTACTTTAATTAAAAATTTAAATTGGTTAGAAACAAATGTCTATGATTCCCATTATTGTTCATAGCACATTGTGTTGTAGAAGCATGGCGTTGCAAGAGGGTATGGTGATGGTCTTGCCAGGTTGTGAATCTATTTGCTACTGCATGGGCGCTAGAAAAACACAACCTGCCAATTGTGTTAGGCTTCATTGTCTTTATTTACATTTGGCCTGAGCTGGTGATGCTAAAGGAAAGTTTAAAATCCAAAATGACAGTCCCTTATTTGCCCTCCAATGCTGAATTTGCTGTGGTGCAAATTTTTCTGTCATCCATTCCTCCACTGGTAGATGTGGAAACCCCACAAAAACCGAAGCCCGTGTTTCCACCAGCCATCTCCTCAGAACTCTGTCAGGCAGCAAGTACAGAAATCCATGCAATTCTAATAAAGAGAACGAAAAAGGGCATGTATTGGCTCATACCACCTGGGAAACCAAGGTGTTGGCCAGCTGTGTAATGGTTGACTCTTGAAGTCAATCAATGCCTTCTTCTTGGCTCGGTTGTCTTCTGTGAGAGCAAATCATGCGTAGTAGCATGTTCCACCCTCTACCATGTATGTGTCCTCTCCTGAGCCCAGTTCACCACCCATCCCATCACAGGAGCAGATCCTGGCAAAATGAAGAACTGTTATTCAGTTGCACCTCTTCGAGGTTGGGATATTAGCCTGGTTTGGCGACATGTCTGTTAGATAGAAATTGAGTTATATTCTAACCTTCTGGTACACAGCGGTTGGGACCACTCTTGAAGATGGGCATTGCTGGAGTCCAGAACTAACAATCAGAGCCTGGAGAGTGGGTGTCCCAAGATAGAAATCATGAAATACTATTACCAGGAAAGGTGGGATTAATCCTTGGGATAGGCAAGAGTAAACACGGTGTTCTACTATGATAAGAGAGTGACTTTAAAAGGGTTGATCCAAACTTTGATCTTGATCTGTATTATAAAAAAAAGAAAAGAAAGAAAATCTTCTTCTTTCATGCATGCTGAAAATCTGTTTGTTTGGTTGGAAGGGCAGGTTCCCTGCATAAGCCTTAAGCTGTCCTGGATTTCACTCTGTAGACCAGGCTGCCCTTCAACCACAGAGATCCACCGCCTCTGCCGTCCGACTGCTGGAATTAAAGGATGTGCACCACCACTGCACTCAACTTAGATGCTGATAAACTCTTATTTGCTTTCTAGGGAAGAAGAAAAAGATTGTCATTCACAGAGAGTTAGGGGACGCGCACCTATGGGGCTGTTCTGGCATTTAACACGGGGAGGAACATATTGTAATAGTCTTGGTTGCATTACTGATGACTCTCAGACAATAAAATTTTCTTCTTCTCCCATATGCCCCTTGTATCGTAATAAGAATGCTGTTTTTGGGTGCTGGAGGGTGCTTAGTTGAAAAATTCTTGCCCACAAGCTCTGAGAAGCTAACTTCCGTATCTTGTATGCCCACAGAGATTGAGCCATGGTGGCCACATACCTGTAATCCCAGAACTTCAAAAGGCACAGACAGGAGGGTCCTGTAGAGGCAAAAGGCTTGGTGCACACAGATTAAACACTGGAAGAAGCCAGGAAGCGAAAACAACAGCTTCACCTCTTCAATGGAATGAGAGTGTGCGCCGCTCTTCCTGGAAAATGCCAAGAATCAGGTAGTTTTACAACCTGGTTGATCCTGTGCTGTTGATGAGCCAAGCTCTGCCCATATCCACCAGAATTTATGCTTTCACTTATCCTAGACGCTTTTCCCCTAAATTTTTGAGCATTGCTTTTTAGGACTATAAACCACCTCTTAAGAGTGATTCACTTCGTGCCTTACAACAGCCTAAGGACCCTTATGTTATCTTAGGTCAGGCCAACCCTGACACCCCACAGGCCATTATGTTTACCTCGGATCAGCTCTCTAGACCTCTAGATCTTGGGGATAGTCTCTGAGTCAACAGTACTCATTCTTTGTGAAGGAAGCCAGATGCTTACTTTGTAAAGAATCTCAGTGTAATACATGTCTAAATTTATTGTGCACTTGGAACGAGTTAATTTTATTCTGAATCCTTTCTTCCAAAATTGTGGTTATGTCTTAAATATGGCTGACAGTAAAATGATCGCGCTAGAATCTGGTCCAGCCCTTGGTTAAATAAAACTTGGGGCTGAGCTGAGTTTATAATTTTACCCTCACCTGATCGTTTTTTTCGCCTGCTGCTGTGAGCCAGACAGGAGGAACCCCCACACTCCTGGGGCTTTTCTGGGATAGTCAGTCTAGTCAACCAGCAAGTTCCTAGTTCAGTAGAGACCCTGATCTCAAAAGTGAAGCAGAGGAACAGTTGGGGGAGACTCCTGTTGTCCACTCTCTTCCCATTCTGTTTAGCTTCTGTGACATTTAATGCAAAATAGAAAAATTTTATATCTCTTTTTCGAGCTATCAAGAAATGTTAATATTAGCCATTCAGAAAGCCACGTAACATTGAAAGAAAGATCTGTGGAAAATGAAGCATTAAGCCAAGCTGTAGTAAGTTGCAACCTGCAATCTCAAATTCATGGGTTTGGGGAGCCAGGAGGATAGAGTTTTAGGGGCAGTGTCTCAAAATCCAAACCCAAATGAAACCAACAAAACAAACACTTAAAAAGAGAGAAGGAATAGTAGATATGTGAATAGGACACTTCTATGTTTAGTACCAAGAAAAAAACCCAAAATCTTCGTAATAAGAATTTTCGGTGGCTGGAGTGATGGTCATGGTTAAGAGCACCAACTGCTCTTCCAGGCCTGAGTTCAATTCCCAGCAACCCACATGGCGAGCTCACAAACCACTTGCAATGAGATCTGGTGCCCTCTTCTGCCTGCAGGAACACATGCAGGTAGAATACTGCATACATAGTTAATAAATTAAATCTTTAAAAAATTTTATTTCTTGGGCTGGAGAGATGGCTCGCACTCAGAGAACTTACTGCTCATCAGGAAGACTTAGCATGATTCCAGCACCACACATGACAGTCACAATCTGTAACTCCTTGTTTCAAGGATCTGATGGCCTTCTTGTTGACCTCCATGGGCACCGCATCACATGGCACACAGAATTACAAGCCAGGCAAAAACACTAACACACACACATATAAAATATAAATAAAATAAATCTTTTTAAATTACTGTTATTGTGAACTTCCTCTGAGTCTTCAGAGTTTCCACTGTCTTTAGAAATAGTGAAAATCGTGACCCTAATTCCCCAGTCTTGGCGGTTATATTGGCAATATATCTATTGGCTTTCGTTGGTAAGAAACCCCACAGAACCCAGAGCATTTTGGCTGCTCTCTGCCCAAGTGGATTGCCATACAGGCCTGGCCATGGCGTAAGTCTTGTGTGATGCCTTCTGCTTTTCCAGACGTGGAATGACCTTGTATAAAAGGATTATATGTTTGTTTTTTGTTCTTGCTAAGAATATGAGAGTGCCTATCATCCTCTCTCTTGAACATAGGAGAAACCATTAGCCTGGGGGACAAAGTTTAAAACTGATTTCTCAAGCTTTCCATTCTCTTTAGAGAGAGATAGGGAAAGGTCTGGTCTCACAACACAGATACGAATCTTACTATTATGCTGGCAATGCACGGATGAGGGGAGACGTGAGAGGAAAGTGTCCTTTCTACACCCCTTAAAGAAGAAACTGGAGCTTCATGATGCTGTGGACTCTCACAAAGTCTAAGGTGCTATCTTAGCCCATTTTCCTCAAGCAGGAAGTCACCGGGAGCTGGAAGAATGGTCAGCCAGTAGCACTGCTTGGCGTTACAGAGACCTAACTTCAGTTCCCAGTACATCACAGTGGGCAAGCTCACAGCAGTTGTAACTCCAGCTCCAGGGGAATGCTGACACCATCTTCTGGCCCCCATACCGCCCTGGCATACCACATGGGCACAAGATTCTACACAAAAGCAAGCAAGTCATACAGTTAAAATAATACTTCTTGAGAGCTGGGCTGGTAGATAGATTCGTATTGAGTTTGAGAGCCATCCTGGTCGTACATGGTGAGTCCAGGAGAGCCAGGGCTACACAGAGTCTTGGAAAAGCAACAACAAATAACGAACAAACAAAAAGTTGCCCAAACTCTATAGACTTCTTCATAGGAATACCTTCCAACTTACATACTTGTGAAATAGAAAGGAGGATTCTGGTTACCAGAGCTTCTCCAGTCCTGCCCAGCCCCGAGTCCCCACCCAGCCCCACTGTCCTCAGCTGCTTATAAAATTACTCAGAGGCTATATTAATTTACCAATTTCATGCCTGTGAGCAGGCTCTTCTAGGCTCGCATCTTATAACTTGACCCATTTCTATTTACCTATAAAGTTGCCACGTGGCGATGGCTTACCAGTACTTTTTACATCTTGCTTCTCTCTGGTATGTGCTGGTGTCTTCTAGACTCCATCTTTCTTCTTCCTGTCTCTCTTCCTCGTTTCCTCCTGATTCTAAGCTGCCTTTGCCATAGCAATGCAGGCTTCTTTTACTAACCAATGGGAACAGCATATATGCAGTGTGCAGGATAAAGACAGCCCCTCGCAGGAGGATTGGTATCTCCTCCCTCTTTGGTTAGAGGCAACACCAGGATGGAAGCCTTTGCCAATTGATACCTTTGTACCAAATATCAAAGCAAATGCATTCCAGGGGCAGGAATTTGAAGATTCTATGAATGCCATCATGTGTGTCATTTAAACAAAATCAAAATTTGATAAAATGTCAAAAAACTGTCCAGGTAATTTCATCTCATATTATAATAAAGTACCAAGTTTTCTCTTTAAGTATATGTTCATATAATTTGAGATGTATTGTATTTCAGGAAGTGACTTTCATTATCACATAAACAATAGGATTGACATTAATTCCACTATAGTGAGTGCTTATTTCTTTAGAGGTCTGTTTTAAGAACGTATCCCAGGGCTGCTCTCCGTTTCACCATCAAAGCTAGAAGTAGTTAAGGAACAGGAGAAGCAGTATGAAGTTCATTTCTCTTAGCTGGGTGCAGTTTGGTCCATCTCCCAGGCTTTGCTGCTGTCTGTCCTGTAGGATCACGCTCTCCTCTCCCTGCGCATTCCTTGCAGCCCTGCCCTTTAGGGATTACGCTCCCTGAGCTCTCCCAGGCAGCCCACTCCTCACATTATGCCTAGCCCCAGCACCCAGGCTTCCTGGGGACCCAGTGAAGACAGCAACATGCCACCTGGAAAGACTACATGGGTCTGATTCATTTGCTCCCTCCAGGAGGAACTCTTCCCTCTGGCGTTCTCTTTCTTGGTCCCTATGGCTTTCAGAATTCTTGGCAAAGAAGTTAGCATTGTCCATGGATGTCCTTAAACTCAGCACATAGTAAAGCAAATTCTACAAGAACGTTCCCTGGCCCAAAAGTTTGCATATACTTATCCAAGCACAACAACACACACAACACACACACAACACACACAACAGCACACACACATTCTGTCCCCTGTCTTCCTGCAGGCAGGCATTCTGAATCCCACTGGCAGTATTCTCAGAGTGCGCAGGTCCACTTGTTTTCACAGGAAGGAAAAACAGAGGAGGCCAAGGAGGGGGACAGAGGATGACACACAAGCTTTACTGTGACATGCTCTCATCAGCTTGGTCTTCGATATTTCCAGCTTTATTTTGATATATGGCCTGAGGTAAAATATGTTGGCAGCTACCTGACTGGTTCTGTTGTGTATGTGGGCCACGATCTCTGATAACCTGTCTTCAGAACATGTTCCCATTGTTCTGCAAATGTGGGACTCCAACTTAAGATTCTTTGAAAAGGAGAGAAGTTGTAAATATTTGAGTAATGAATACATATATTTATTGATTAAAAGCAAGCTGTGAATAAAAATAATAAACAATACATTAGCTAATGCAAGCAAAGACCAAATGACCCGGAAGGCCTTCAACACAGACTTTTACTAAAGGGTTTTTCATGAGACATATCTGTGGTTATATGACATAGAAATACTTGTGAACACTGCTGATATAAATTTTATAAATGAACATTTTTTTTTCTATAGGGCTAGTCATGTGCTATAATGAGTGTTTCCCTTCAGCATAGCTAGGGCACAGACACACAGACATAAAAGGAGAAAATGTGCAATGGTTATTCTCTAGGAGCCATCTTTTGGAACCTCGCTATTAAATGTTCGTTACTGCCTTTGTTCTGTTTTTTCTTTTCTTTGTGGTCTGGGGTTGAAGCCTCACGTCTGCTGGGTAAGCGCTCCACCACGAGTTCTACCCCAATTCCTCTTGAATGTCTGTTTTCTTGAATTGTTTTGTATTAAGCGTGTTTTACTTTGCTCAGTAGAGAAGAGAAGAGGTGATGGAGTTTACATTGGATTTTAAAGAGCAATCACTAGAAGCATGGTAGTCATGTGGCTGGCTAAGATGCCAAGAGGAAAAGAGTATGACACCAAGCCACTCAGGGACATTGTCTCCTCAGGGACCTGCGCAGCTCACACCAGCCTCCAACTATTTTTCAAGTCTTTAACTGTCACAATGATAAGAAGAGCCACAGAAACTACCTGGGTTTATAATTGGATCTAAATAGATGTTTACCCTGTGTATATTAAACATTCGTTACATGGGAAAACAAAAAGAAATACAAAGAACTAACTTTAGGCCTCATACGTGTTAAGGTATTGAAATTAAAGTCACAGTGGGAAAACACACTGAATGGGGATGGGCTCAGGGGCACAGCCACTGTACAACACCATGGGTCGAATCCTTAGACTGAAACAAAATGAAGAAAATAGGATTACAGAGATGTCTCATGTACACCAGTAACTACTGCTATTGTTGTTGAAACAGAGTCTCATAGCACAAAATGGCCAGGACTCACTATGTGCTAAGGATGACTTTGAACTCCTGATCCTCCTGCCTCTCACTCCCTAGTTGCTTCATTACAGCCATATGTGCTGCTATGCCAGCTTTAAACTATCACTTCAGTAGACAGCCTCTAACGAGTTTCAGTCTGACTCATCAAAGCAAGAAGAAATTGTGCATAGCAAAAATACAAGTGTTTTCCAGCTTTGATTGTTTCTGGATGGGTAGGCTGACACATTTGTCTAGAAACTTGCCTCTGATTTATATGCTGTTGGAGGCTCGTTTCCCTAGTCTAGGCAGGATGGACCTATACAGAAGGAATGCCCCTCATGAAGTCTCAAAGCTGTTCCAAGTGTAGCCCCTTTCTATTATTTCAGATCATCTTAGGTATTGATGAAGACGAATCTGTTTAGCATACTCTCAGGATAATGAAGCAGAACTGCATTCAGGCAAAAAACTCTGCTCAGAGTCAGGAATGTGCCTTGGTTGTAGAGTGGTTTGTGTAGCATGGTGGGGGGCGGAGGTTTGACTTGATTCCCAGAGCTGCATAAACTGGCATGGTGGCACACGCCTGTAAATCTCCACTGGAGAGCCAAAGGGTCCGAAGTCCGAAGGCATCGCACAGCTAGTATATAAATTCAGGTCAAGGTTGACATGACAGCCAACATCTCAAAAAAAAAAAAAAAAAAACTTCACTCAAAAATGGTATTGATTTTTTTTTTTGAGCTGGGTGGTGGGACACACACATTTAATCGCCACACTCAGGAGACAGAGGTCAAGGAAGATCTCTGTGAGTTCAAGTCCAGCCTGGTCTAACAGTGAACTCCAAAACTACATTAGGAGAAAAAAAGGTGTTATTTTTTTGGTGAAGTTACATTTGGCAAGCTGTCCACTTCAAGAGTCACTTATGGGTAAAGTCTCCTTGCTGAGATATCAACTACCAGTATGTCGGTCAGGATGAGAATACAGAGAGGGAAAGGCATGGAGTGTGGCAAAAACGGAAGCTCGTCTAAGAGGTTTCTTGGATGAGTAGGAGCCTCCTGAGGAATGAGTCTTTGTTGGAATTGGCAAATGGAAAACTATCTGGGGAAACTGAGGCAAGCACTCTACACCAAAGAGAACAAAGTGCGTCAACACTGAGCCAGTTGCTTTTATGGGCCTGACTATTGCTGTGAGGAAACATCATGACCAGAAGCATCTTGGAAGGAAAGATGCTTCCACTTACACTTCCAGTATGGTCCATCATTGAGGGAGTCAGGGCAGGAACTCAAAATAGGGCAGGAACCTGGCGGGCCAGGAGCTGATTGCAGAGTCCATGAGAGGGGGTACTGCTTACTGCCTTGATTCCCCATGGTTCGCTCAGGCTGCTTTCGATGTAGAACCGAGACCACCAGCTCAGGGATGCACCGGCCCACATTGTTAATGAGAAAATGCCCCACAGGCTTGCTGTTACAGCCCCAATCTTACGGAGCATTTTTCTCAATGAGGCTCCCTTCCTCTCAGGATGGATCTAGCTTGTATCAAAGCTTACATAAGCTAGACAGTACAGCAGGAAGATGAGCAGAAAATGATTATTCGAATTCATGATGTTGGGAGGTAACAGTAAGGTGGGCGATCAGCCTATGTGAGCCTAATAATGGAGGGAGAAGCATTCTGAGTCAGCAGTTTATCAGGAAGAAGTGTTAAAGGACAGAAGAAACGAGTACTCTTTGCTGGTCCGTAATGGGGTGTATGTGTGTGTGTGTGTGTGTGGTTGTGTGTGTGTGTGTGTGGTGTGTGGTGTATGTGTGGTGTGTGTATTTATGAGGGTGTGCTGTGTTTGTGTGTGTTGTTGGTGTATGGTTTATGTGTGTGGGTCTGTGTGTGTTTTCGATGTACGTCATGTGCAGCATGGTGCAGTGGGTACCCGGCATTTGCCATTGGTGTACAGGTAGAGGTCAATGGACAATTATTTCAGTCCTTACATTCCACCTTGATTTGGGACACGGTTTCTTTGTCTGTTGCTATGTTACCAGGGTAGGCTGGCTCTGGCAAGCATCTAGAATGCTTCTTGGCCCCTTCCCACTTGCTGGTTAAGCACACTGGAGGGATTAGCAGTGCTGTGCTACGTTGCCTGGCTTTTTGATGGGATTCTGCGGGATTCCGAACCTCAGGGACTGTCTGGCTTGTGGGCAAGTGGTTACACCACCGCAGCCATTCCCAGTCCTTTTTAGCAGTGTGTGGGATTGTGGAAACTATACTTTACATGGAGAGTTCAAGTTGTTGTGGCCTCTCTGTGGATGTGTTTCTTTAGGGTCTGGGTCCACGGTGCTTTGGGACCACTGAAGCTGACATGGAAGATGAAGATCTCTAGGAAGGAAAGTTAGAAGGCTGGCATAGAATGTCATTTCGTCCTTACTTCAGATTTCACCCAGTGTCTTGCCCTGTTGATGCATGTGCCAAGATCAAGATTCCTTGACTTCAGTTCCTGTTCTTCTCACCTTATCCAAATTTAAACTCTAGAACCTGGGAAGTTACCACCCCAACTCAGTGCTCTGGGCCTTGGTGTCCAGCTTTCACCAATTGGTGGCCTTCCCTGCTGCAGGCCTGTAGTACCACATTGGCCCTTTATGCCCCACAACTGGGCTAGAACGTCAGTGTTCACATGTAAGCACTTACACAAATCTGTTTGTTTGTTTCAAACATGCTTCATTAGACCCATTATTAATGGTACACAACAATTGAGTCTCATTATGGCAGTTTCATACATGCGCTGTGTTTCTATCATAGTCACCCCCTATTTACTCCTCTTGCCTACCCTTCTCACCCACTGATCCCTTCTCGGAGAGTCTTTCTACTGTCTGGCTTTCATGTGTGTGAACCCACTGAGTTTAATTCAGGCGGCGTTACAGGAGCGTGGGATGAGGGTTATTTGCAGAAGCAGCTTAACATGCTTACCACTGAAGGAAAAATGTCTCTTTCTGCCCTCACGCATCCCATCAGCTGCCTATAATCCTCATTGATGGTGGGGCCTCCTGAGCTCTCCCCACACCAAGAGTAATCAGCAGCTCCAATCTTGTGCCAAGCATATGCATGCAATCACGGCTATTAAGAGTTCAAGAAGGTAAGGTCCTGCCATGCGCAGAAGACGGTGTTCTGTATCATCATCCTTACTCCAGCTCTTACATTCTTTGTTCCTCTTCTGCAGTGTTTCCAGGCCTTGCAAGGGGTGAGTAAATTGCTCTTAAGGTGAGCACTCGGCAGTTCACTTGCTCTCAACTTTTGACCAGTTTATGAGCTCCTCAGTTATGGCACCTGCTGCAGAAAACTTTGCTCGATCAGCAGGGGTGGCGGGATAGTAGAAGGCAAACTGGACAGACGTCATGCCCTCTTAGCAGTACGATCAGCAACCTTGCTTCCCTGTTTTAGGCTTATGGTGTCTCCAGCTTTACCATACAGACACCATTTCCTCCTGGGTTAAGAAGCAGGAAAGTAGATAGTCACCCCAAATAGGTCGTGACACGTTGGAACCAAGCTGGCACGTCTTCCGGAAGGTCAATAATGTAGGCACATAGGGTCATAGAGTAAGATGTCGGTTTTTTCCTCCCAGCAGCCTGCCTAGATGGCACCTTCCAGTACCTGGAAATTAAGGGGCCAGGCCAATGGAGCGAAAGCTTCCAGCTCGTTCCAGTTTTGCCCCTTCCCCACCATCCTTTCTTTCCTCTCATTTCTTTGTTGTAGTGTGCAGCCTTCTGTTCCTCTGTCACTTTAGACTCAGTTTCCCTCTTGCAGAACACTTAAAAATGTTTTTAAATGAGCTGGGCGGTGGTTGGCACACTGCCTGTTAGTCCCCAGCAACCTGGGAGCAAGAGGCAGGCGGATCTCTGTGAGTTTCGAGGACAGCCTGGACTACAAAGCAAAGTTCCAGGGAAAGCCACACAAAGCTACACAAAAAAAACCCTGTCTCCCAAAAAACCAAAAAAAAAAAAATTTTTTTTAATGACATTTATTTGAGTTGTGGGTGTGTGTGTTGCTGTGTGTGTGTGTGGTTGTGTGTGCTGGTTGGTGGTAGTAGGGGTACAACAAGAGTATGGAGTGTGAGAGGACAGTTTACAGAAAATCATTCTCCTCCTTCTACATGCAAGTTTCAAGAGACAAAACTCAGGAGTAGGGCGTGGTGCGCCAGTGCCCTTACCCCCATGCCACCTTGCCTGCCCCCACCCATTGGTTCTCTACTCCTGTATCACTGATTCTTTCAAACAATAAGGTTCTCATCATTTTAATTCCAACTGCGCTTTTTTTTGCTTTTACAATACGAGCTTTTGTAGCCAGGATAGACCTCAAATTCACAGTGTAGCCTCGGATGCATTGAACTCCTGAACCTCCTTGCCTCAACCTCTGTAGTGCTTGAGCTAAAGGCATAATGCCACCACGTATTATTTTGCAGGAGACTTTTTGTGGGGACTGACCTGGGGCCTCGTGCATGCTAGCGAAATTGCTGTTAGCACTGAACAAACACCCCGGTCTTGATAGCGCCCAGTAGCCACTTTCCCTTTTTCTTGCTGTTTGAGGCTCCCCAACCCACTCTTTTTTTTTCTTCATTTACTAAAAATAGCATAAGTTTTGTTTGGAAAAACAGGCAAAATACAACTTAAGTAGGTGTTGGTTGTTTGAAGAATTATAGACTTTTTTTTATATCAAGAATTAAAATGCATACTCTATCTTTCTTCTGCTCGACTTGGGCCTGTTCTCAAATGCTTCATTTACTCATGACCAGAGTGTTTAATTATTGAAGGTGGAAGGACCGTTCCTACCCTTAAGGCAGTCTTCTAGGAGCAGGACTGAAGCGAGGTCTAGTAAAGATGTTATAATACCTTCAACAAAGATGTCTGGGGAACTGCCTTAGTCTGGAGCCTAAAGTGACTCATGTTATCACCTTTTTAGGGGCTCCATCCGGAGTCCTCACTCTAAATCACTGCAAGCAAAAACTAAACAAAACAAAAAACAGTTGATTTGTTAAAAGGCTTTCCACCCGGAAATGAATTGTTCCTGTAGTAATAAGTCGGCAAAGTTGGTTTGCAGGCTCTCCAGGCTGCCCTTTAGGAATGTTGCTTACTTCTTGGTGTGTAGAAAGTTCATTACTGCCCCCTCCCAGCAAACCTGCTTTCCTTCCAGCAATGCCAGAGACCTAACCCCAGGGCCTGTGCACCTCCAGCCTGCATCCCATTAATGACTTTAATTTTTGAAAGCAAATGACTTCAGAGAAAATGTAGAAGGCTGGAAAACGCACTGCCCTCTGCATGAGTCGGACAGGAACGTGGACAGAAGCAATAAGTGACATGATTTTTTGATCCAGTTGGAACTTTCCTGTGTTGAACAGGGCTGGGCGGAGGTGTCAGCTGTGGACGTATTAAATGTTTTTCACTTTGCTTGTCTCACCTGGGTTCTCCCCCACATCCTCCCTCTCTCATATATGTTGGATTAAGAAAACCCAATTTACCACTTTCAGCCCTCATTGGCGGAGTGGAAGTCTGCAGAGTCGAACCTTGACAGCAGTGCAATTCAGGCCAGTGAGCTTCATAGTTAGACGTTTACAAACAAACAAAAACACACAAAATCTAAAGAAAACGAGGCAGAGGATTTATACATATTCGGAGAAACCTCCACTTTTTACAAAGCTGCTCATGTTCCTTTAGTCAGCAAACCAAAGCATGCTTGACTTACCAAACTCCATGGCACAAACCACATTTTTAGGAACACATAGTGAAAAATAAAAATTATGTGTTTTCCTGCTTGCACTTTCTTTGAAGGAATAATCAATTACTTTTCCTGAGCCTCCAATAAAGATTATAAATTTCATTAATGTTCTTTCCCCTTACATTTTATTTATCATTCTCTTCGTCATCGGTGTACTGTTATGTGAGGTAGAGTCCTCAACCTGAAGATGACTGGGGAGACATTCAACATCCATGCTGGCTGGCTTCAACTTTGAGCATTGTGAGCACACAGTGTGCCAAGCAGGCTCAAATGCAGATCTAGAAGTCCTGCTGTATGTCCCTTCAGCCCCCCATTTCCCTGTGTCTTCACCTCCCCTCAAACCTTTAGACCCCACACCCATCTCACGTTATGACTTTGTTTCTTATTCCCAGAAAATATAGAAATCCCACACCCTTCTGATACCAACTACCTTCGTTCGTACCCCTGTAATTTACTCCTGTTGCGTTGCCGTGGATGCCCGTGCTCCTCCCCATTGTGTTCCTGGTCCCATCCTCTCTCTGCTGCTTAGGGACTCCTTTGGCCCAGAATAATCCCTGCCATTCCTGGGTCATTGTCTGCCCGCACCATAGCGTCATCCTGCCCCATCATGGCATACCCCAATCCTGCTGTCACATCAGCTATCTCACTCTTTCTAGACCCCAAATCTCATTTTGCTGACCCTATTCTAGAAAACCTGGACAAAAGGATTGTTTATACTGCTGTCTCCTTCACCATTAAATCCCACCCCCACCCCACTGGGAAACACCTTCTGCTGAGGTCACCAAGGGATGTGGCACTGTTTCCTTGTGGGGCCCTGAACAAACCAGGAAAGCTCAGGTGTCTCAGCTTGAGCAGAGC
>NW_023411816.1:0-5523 GCF_903995425.1 Onychomys torridus | reverse complement strand
ACTGATATATATGTGAAAATTTTGTACACTTAAAATAGACATAATAAAAAGAAAACAATAAATAATATATGATAATATTTGAAAATATTCTATTTAAACGTCAAGTTAAAAGGCACTGTTAGCTCTGCTGATAGTGTCCATTGCTGTGCAGAAACTTTATTTTCACATATCCCCTTTATTGATACCTGAGGCCAGTTCTGTGCTGTTAGTGTTCTATTCAGAAAGCTCTGCCTACCCCAGCATCTTCAAGAGTATTCCCTATTTGCTTATAGAAGTTTAACTGCTTCGGGTTTTAAATAAAGTATTTGATCCATTTGAATTGCCTTTTACACAGGGTGGAAAGGATGAACCTGATTTCATTCTTCTGCAGGTGGACGCAGTTTGTCAGCACCATTTGTTGGACAAGCTATCTTTTTTCCAATGTACGCCTTCACCATCTTTGTCAAAGACTAAGTGGTCACACCTTTGTCAGTTTATTTCAGATTCCCCCACTATAATCCATTGGTCTATGCAGTTATTTTATGCCACTACCGGGCTGTCACTATCACGACAGTTTCATAGTGTAATTTGAAGTTGGATGCTGTAATTCCTTCAGCACTGTTTTCACTGTGGCATTGCTTCATGACTGCTTTGGCTAGTTGCTGTCTTTTGTGGTTCCACACTTACTAGATTGTTTTCTAAAACTGAAGTATGAAATCAGAATATTGATAGGTATCACATTAAATCCTTAGATTATTGTTGGTGGTATGGCCATTTTTAAATATTAATTTAGGAACTGCCAATGTAGGAACATGGACAGTCTGTTGTTTAGCACCTCCTTTGATTTCCTTTTCAGTCTGTTGAAATTTTCACTGTAGAGGTCTTTATCTTCTTCAGTTAGGTATTCATTCCTAAATACTTATTTTTTTTTAATGGAATGATTGACTTTTTCCCCGAGAGTATGTTGTTGGCATATATGAAGTTTACTGGTTACTTTGTATATTTATTTGTATCCAGCAGCACTACACAGAGACATTTTAATCCCCATTTTATAGGACTTTCTTTACTACAGTAAGGAAATAGAGCCAACATACTTGCCCAACAACAAAAGAACAGATATGTCAGTCTGTATGTATTAAAAATGGAATGCTATTCATCTCTAAGAAAAGAGGAAAATAAAATAAAAACTGGGAGAGAATGGATGGGTTATAAAAGCTTACTCTTAAGGGAAGTCACCCACTATCAGAAAGGAAAAGACCGCATGTTCTCACTCATATGTGAATCCTAGCCTATGCGATATAATGTTATCTCTCTAAACATTATATTTGTACTCTGTCTTTATCTAAATTAACCTCAGGTTGGCATAAAAGCGCCATAGTCCTTGAGACAATGAATTTTGTTTTCTGACGCTGCTAGAGGCTGGAAGTTCACAGTCGGAGACCACATGACAGACACTGGGTTGGGTCTGTCATACTACTCTTCCCATACCTTCTCCCTATTCTATACTCACACTTTATTGGCATTTGCTCATCAAAAGGCAGGAAGAGTTTTCTCTCTCTCTCTGTTCTGTCTCTCTCTGACTCTCGCTGTCTCTCTGTCTCTGTTAGCTCTGTCTTCTCTCGTCTCTCTGTGTGTGTGTGTGTGTGTGTGTGTGTGTGTGTGTGTGTGTGTCTATGTTTGATTTGATTTGATTTTTTGAGATGGGGTGTCATGTGATTCCACAGACCTTGAACTCCTGATCATTTTTTTCTGAGTACTTTGTTTGCAGATTTGCAGCTTCTGAAAGGTCATTTAACTTTAAGTTCCATGAAAGATCTCAATATATACATGGAGCTATAAAATCAGAGAAATGTTTATTAATGTTCATTTGTTCTTATTAAACAATAATTAATGTATACTATCAATACTAACTTTATTATAAAACCTTTATAGTTTCATTTCCTACATTTAGAAATTTTATCCAATTACAGTTAACATTTGGATATGTTAGGTAGATATTTGTAAATTTGATATGATAGATTGCTGTGATAAGGACAAATTAAAAAAAAATGGGATTAGAGGGAAAAATTATTTGAACTAGACAGTGGGATGAAGATGACCACCAACTGAAATAAGAGTATAGTAGAAAGTAGAATGGAAGAGACTGTCTCAGATGAAATAGTTTTCTTCTTTCTTTCTTTTTTTCTTCTTTCCTTCCTTCCCTCACCCTTTTCTTCCTTCCTTCCTTCCTTCCTTCCTTTCTTTCTTTCTTTCTTTCTTTCTTTCTTTCTTTCTTTCTTTCTTTCTTTCTTTCTTTCTTTCTTTCTTTCTTTTTGTGACAAAGTCTCCTGTAGTCCAAACTGGCCTCCATCTTGTTATATAGTACAAACTAACCTTGAACTCCTGACCCTTGCCTCCTCTTTTTTTTTTCTGAGACAGGGTTTCTCTATGTAGCTTTGTGCCTTTCCTGGAACTCACTCTGTAGTCCAGGCTGGCCTCAAATTCACAGAGATCTGCCTGCCTCTGCCTCCCATGTGCTGAGATTAAAGGCAGGTACCACCACCACCCAGCTTGCTTCCTTTTGCTAAGGGCTAAGATTATAAGCATGTTCCCCCAAACTCAGCTCATAGTTAATATTCTGAAAGGAGTAATTTATGCTTGTTGTAAAGATGTTACTATCTCATTCCCTTAATGTATTCTTCTAGGTTTATTAACAAATTGCATCCCCTGTAAAGTCAATAATTAATTTTTTGAAGTTACATGTTAATTTGTTCTGTGGTCATGTCTCAGAAATGCTATGTGGTTACCTCTATTTATTTGTTTTCTTTCTATTGTTGTCCACCTGCATAATAGAGAACAATAGAATATCATCTAAACTTTCCATTTTCCATAGAGATTGCTTAAATCTAGATAGTAATTGGTTAGCAGAACATAAGAACCTTATATACACACTTTATGTGAGTATATAATTTTTCCAATACTGGGGATTATACCCAGGATGTCCTGGATACTGTGTGACCACCCCCAAGGAAGACTGCATGTATTATACAGTTTGAATATCAGACTCTAAATTTTCAGTGTAAAAACTGTAGGAAACCTTGTTAATCAACAAGGATGACCAACATCTAGAAGTTTCTGTAGGAATCCCAGCCAAAATCTGAATGAAGATGATGAATAGCTGTGGTGAGTCCTCAATTTCCCACAAAATGACATTTTTTTTTTTAAAATGTGAGCTTTTGGTATAATCTGCTGAATGAAAATACCATTCCTGTTAAATGTAACCTATTTTCAAACACCTTGTATTTACAAGTGGAGTAAGCAGAATAATGACTTTATAAAGATACTAATGATCTCATACACAAGAGTACGTGTATATTCCATTGCACTTTGGCATGCATGTAGAATTAAAGTTGCTGATCTCAGATTTAAGGCTAGGGGAATGTTATGATTTTAAAGAAAACCACCCCCAAAGGGAGTGTCACTATTATGAGGTATGGTCTTGTTGAAGTAGATATGGCCTAGTTGGAGGAAGTGTGTCACTCTGGGGTTGGGCTTTGAGGTCTCTCTTGCTCAAGCCTTCCTCAGTGTGACACTAGACCACCTCCTGTTGCCTGCAAGTCAAGATGTTGGAATCTCAGCTTTGTCTCCAGCACCATGTCTGCATGCACATTGCCATGATGATAATGAACTAAACCTCCAAAACTGTGAGCCACCCCAGTTAAATGTTTTCCTTTCTAAGAGTTGCCATAGTCACAGTGTCTCTTCATGGCAATAGAAAACCCAACCAAGACAGGAGATAATCTTCCAAATTATCTAGGTGTGTCCAAAGAAACCTCTCACCACTCTCAATGAGCAAGAGAGAGAAGTCAGAACAATCTGTGAGTGTGGAGGAAGGTACAGAGTCAGCATGACTGGTTTGAGGTGGAAAATGTGGGCTTTAGACCTCTGGAAGAAGCCAGACATGGAATCTCAACTAAGAATGCAAACGGGAGCAGTTACTGCAATACTTTTAGTTCACTGAGGCATGTCAGACTCCTGACCTGAAGACAGAAGATGATAATTTATATTGTTTAAGCTACTAAATTTGTGATAGCCTGTCATAGTAATAAGGATTGTTTTCCTAGTAAGTAACATTCTCATAATGCCCTCCTTCCTTAAATTTTCTTTGGAAGATATCTTCATTTCTAGTTAAAAAGGAAAAAAAAACAGTTAACATTTAGTCTTTACAACTGATCTTTGGTTACGGACACCATATTGACACTCATTTTAATAGATCAGAAATGAAAGCATCATAAGTTAATAAAATGAAAAAAAGACAAACTCTACGATTAATTAAAACCATTTAATTAAAAACTACATGGAACATTTCTGGTGGTGGGATACCTTGCTCAGCCTTGATTCAATGGGGAGGGTCTACGCTCTCCTTCAACTTGGTATGCCAGACTTTGTTGACTACCATGCGGAGGCCTTACCCACTCTTGAGGAGTGGATAGGTGCTGTGGGATGTTCTGTATGTCAAAATTGTTGCTCTGATTGGTTAAAATAAATAAAGGTGCTGATTGGCCAATAGTCAGGCAGGAAGGTAAGGTGGCTGGACAAGGAAAAGGAGAAGGCTGGAGACAGGAAGGGCTGGGAGATTTAATGCCAGCTGCTGCCATGAGAACAACATGTAAAGACATACGCGGTAAGCCACAAGCCATGTGGCAAAGTAATAGAAACAAAAATTGGTTAAATTAAGATAGAAGTAGATAACAAGAAGCCTGCCACGGCCATACAGTTTGTAAGCAATATATAGTTTCTGTGTGTTTTACTTGGTTGGGTCTCAGTGACTGTGGGACTGGCAGGTGAGAGAGATTTGTCCTGACTCTGGGCCAGGTAGGAAAACTCTAACTACGTATGGGGGTAGAGTGGGAGGGAGGTGAGGAGGCAGGAGATGGGGAAGGAGGGGGAACTAGGGTTGGTATGCAAAATGAAAAAATTTTAATAAATATATATTTAAATTAAAAAAACAAACAAAAAATAACTTCATGGACAAAAGTGTGAACAAAGTATTCAGTGTGAACAAAGATATTTATAGAAAATTACAAAGTGACCCTAAGAAACACCCCTTTAATCCCAGCACAAGTTAATCATAGAGGTCTGGAGGTCTGTACAGACAGACAGGAAGTGATAGAGCTGAGTGGAAAGAGGAAGTAATGTAGCTGGGCAGAGTGAGAGGAAGTAAGATGGCAGGGCACAGAAAGGTGTATATGAGTGGATATACAGGAAGTAGCTCTCTCTTGGTCTGAGGATTTCCTAGTAGTAAGAACTTGTGGCTGTGCCTTGTTTTATTCCTTTGATCTCTCAGCTTTACTCCAATATCTGGCTCCAGGTTTTTTATTAATAAGACCATTTAGCAATTAATGTTACAGACCATCTTGTACTTAAGATGCTCACCTGTCTCTCCTATGTGTGAGAAATTAACAAGGACTTAAAAAGAATCCCCAATTGAAGAATCCTTCTTGCTCTATGAGTATTGAAGAGCTAGAATACATAATATTTCCTACATATTCAGTGAAGCCGTCC